>NW_007727700.1:25166-27195 GCF_000696425.1 Galeopterus variegatus | reverse complement strand
AATAGCACTAACCATGGGTTGCTCATCACAGGTAATGGCCCATTTTAAAAACAGATAATATTGTTTAGTGCCATTGAATTAGAATTATAAAATTACTATTTATAGGAAATTTGTGATGACTTTTTAGTTAAAGTTATAGTGAATTGTCACAAACTCAACATGAGGAGGATTAAAACAATTCAGTCCAAGAGGTACAAGAAGTACATACACAAACTCCTTTCTGTTCTCTTTTCTCCTGCTCTTTATGGGATTCTGTACATGTGGGAATAAGTTAGGGTGGAAATGCAATGTCTGGGAGTTCCTTTATCTATTGTGTTTAATGGCTATGAGCTCCTGGGTAAGCAAGTCAGGGGCCATACAATGGGAGCCTTCTGCAGCAGAGGCAGGGAATAGCATCTCAGGGTGAAAGGGAGATAAAGAGGGATAAAAACATAGTAAATTTGGCACATTGGAGCCTCTGTTTTTCCTCAAGATTTTTGAAAATCATCTGCTAGGCTGAGTTTAGGTTATAAATTGTAGTTTCAACAGAAGCCAGACAGTAAGTGGTAACAAGACCACTGCAACCCAAGAAGAGAAGTCATTTCTTTAATGGACAGCAAATTAAGGCTACAAGAGGTCACTGTTTTTGCCATCTTTAGATCAATGGCTATGTTCCAGGGAGAGAGAATTACTCTTAAGAATTTCAAATCTAGAAACTTTCATCAGCTCAATTCTTTGAAAATGTTAGAAAAACATGACTTTTTTTTCTTCAGACTTGAACTGACTTGAATTTTCCCACCCAGGGAACAATTAAGGAAAGATTCTGGTTGCCAACCTTTCACTGCTAAATTTCTTAAGTATGTTCTAGGTTAGAGTAAAGTTGCTTTGGTCTTGGGATGATCTCCCTTTTTCCGTTTACTGATCTTACTTTTTTGTTTCACCTGTGCAGGAAAGCATTTGTGTGGTTGGGGGAGGGGAAGCGTCAAAGAGTGCTGCTTTGGGGGGGAATTGTATGGCCTCCTAACTATGATTCTGTCACTTTAAGATGAAAATGCTGACAGCTAGGATGGAGAGTCAAAAATAAACAAATTAACACTCTTGAATTGTGTTCAAAGTTATGATTTCATATGAATGTTACAATAATTATTCCATACAAGGATAAAGACCCAAGCTGAATTTCAGACTTAATAATATCCAGCAACTGTGTGAAGTTGCTTTATTAAAGATGGTAAGTTGCTGTTCTCTGTCTCTTCTGAAGACAGAATGAGGATAGAGAGCTGCAAACTATACCCCCAACAGGAGAAATATAACTTAGATATTCTGGATTTCCTAATTACAGTGGTTATTATGAAAGAAAATCAATTTCTTAAAAAATATATTTTGAACAGTCTTCTTCTAGGAAGAAGTCATCACCATAATTAAAGATCAATCTCCCTTAGTGAAGGACTGGGGGTCTCCCACACTAGCAGCTAGCATGCATCACAGGACCCAAACCTATGATACTAAAGTTGACATCTATTGCGTTAAGGGCAATAGGCTCTTCTTCTACTTATTTGTGAACAAAAGGACCTGAACAACTTACGAGGAGTCAGGAAACAAAAAAGTAGACATTGGATGTTTGTTAAATAATTATGCTATGATTTCCAATAAAATTTACAGGCTACATGAACAATCATGAGTTCACTGTGTCCACTAAGATCACATAAATCTAGGATCTTTACATCAGTTTTGATATCAAAGCACACTCTTCAGTCTTAACCTCTTTTCTGCCCTTGCTTGGCTACTATTTCTCCTCCCACTGCCCTAGTCACCCACAGCAAGCTGTGTGCATGCATTACCAGTCACAGGAGGAACAGGGTTGTTCTCCAGAAGTCTTATAAGGGCCCCTGGGAGTCCAGGAAATGCATCTGCTGCCCCCATTGCACTCCAACTCCCACAGACAGCCCCTTCCCACTTCCTTTTGGGGAGGGAGAGTGAGGTTCCCGACTCCATCTCCATCAATCACAACTCATTTCATCACATGTGCCTTGAGAGAAGCTACAATATCAGA
>NW_007727700.1:21421-24356 GCF_000696425.1 Galeopterus variegatus | reverse complement strand
CATCTCCATCAATCACAACTCATTTCATCACATGTGCCTTGAGAGAAGCTACAATATCAGACGTTCACTCAAGAGAAATGGTGCGGGCATTAAGTTGGAACTGGTTTCCAGTGGTGTATGCTCAGCTTCTTGCCTCATTTCCTCTAGTCCTCTGTCATAGAATTTAAACGATTTGCTAAAGACAATAAAGCTGAAAGCAACGGAAAGAAAACTGGGCCAAAAAAAGAAGAGAAAATAAGCCTTCGATATTAAAATCCTTTAAAAGGGGATGGAGGAATTACATTAAATGGCAATTACAGTGAAGTAAGAAAATGACTCCAAGACTGGTAAGCTCATCATGATTTGGGGGGACAATTCCACTATAGAGCAGTCAAAAGCAAAGCTTTGGAGCCAGAGCATAACCATCAATGCATTTGTGCATGGAGGATGTCACCAGGTCAAAGGCCACTGATGTCGAGGTCTGCGGGAAGACCATTGCTGAAGTCTCCGTTTCCCCCTCCAGGAGCCCTCACGTTCCAGCATTAGTCAATTCTCAGGGCATCTGAGAATCATTATGGTGGCCTAGGAGCATCTGACCAGGTGTTTAATTTACTCAGTGGCTTTCATGAACCTCACAGGACTTCTCAGTTGGGGTGCTCAGACATAGTCAATGGAGAAAATAATTATCACCCTTGGTTACTTGTTAAGAGTTCACACAACTCAGGTGGTAAATTTTCAATTGTCACTGCTCAGATGTTAGCTGAACCAAACTCCCAAACCACCCCAGCCCCACAATTGGTCACTCCTTACCTGAGCTATAGCTCTACCTTGTATAGACCTATTCATCATGTTGAACACTTGTCATTCCATCCTTTCCTTTTCCTTTTTCTCTCTCTCTTTCTCTCTCTTCATTTTTTTCATTCATTCACTTTTTCTTTGCTCCTCTGCCCCCTCCCAACTCAAGAGAGAAGGAATTGTATCATCTATGGTTGTGTTACCTTATAAGCATCTAATAAATTTTTGTTGAGCTGAATGAAACCAAAGGTTCTGAGGCTCACTTTGAAGGTGGGAGAGAGAGGGAGGGAATGGAGAAATATAGTTTCTCATCTGTAAAATGAGCATATCTGTTTCTGAGGGTGACTGCATGGATTAATTTTAATATTGTGCCACACATGTCAGGTATGTTATGCCCTAGTTAAGTGTTTGTTTTATTACTATTATCAGGTATGATATTATTTCTATTAATTTTAATAATGATATTATGTGTATTATTATTGCTATAACTGATAATAATCAAGTTCCTAGGTGGCCCTGGGGAAACTTCAGCTGCTGGGGACTTGAAAAATGGTTGTCTTTGTTCCCCAAATACAGTCCAAATGATGCTGCTGAAGCAGATCCACCACTCCTCTTGTCCGTGTTTGTTCTTTTCCAAATATGTTCTTTCTTAATGTTTTCTCTGCCTTTTACTTCTTATATTTTCTCTCAAGTTTTCTTCGGGAGACTTCTTCCATTCTAATAGTTTAAATATTAAATTTCTAAATCTGGTTTTAAAATGAAATTCCTTTGTGAAGTAGAGGACAGAACATGTGTGCCGATGAAGCTGGTGTTGGAGAGGCTGATAGATAAAAATAATTTTTTTCAAGATGGAAACTCCACAAATTTGTGGTGTCTGGGGACTGACAGTTCTAGTATATTTTGTGCAAGGAAATCCATTCAGTTCATATGGGAGATGGATTTAGTTTTTGGATGTTCCTTCTTGTAATTAGCAATAAATCCTGGTTCAAATAATGAGAAGAAAACAGGAAACGGAAGAAAAGAATATCCAATTTGTGATGTATAACTGTTTTGGATAATAATTATTGCCACATTTTCTTGTATTATTGTAAAAGTAAAATATCGGACCAACAACAATTAAATTGTCTTATGACAGGAAAAAAGAAATTTTATTTTGTTCTTGATAATTGGCATTAATTCTCCTATGTTTTATGAGCATTTGTCCATTTACTGTAATGTTCTATTTTGAACAGATTGATTTTGACATGCTAATAATAACCAACATGCAGGCAATTGGATATTCTGATTTCTGCCCAAGGGAGTAGTTAGAATTTAAATATGCATTTTAGAGTCATCAGTTTTAGGTAGTATTTAATTAAAGCCATGAGACCAGATGAAATTACTTAGGGAAAGACTAGAAATGAATAAACATGTTTTATTTGTTCTTAGTTGTCAGTCACTGAAAAAAGAAAAAGATAGTTAATCAGGCCAAGTAACTAGTAATCAGTTTCATCACCAAAGAGTGATAAACAACTATGAAAACCATAGGGTAATAGATGTATCAAAGTAAAACTCTTTCAGGATCAAGTAAAGGGTACTGGCCTATTGAGATGAAGCAACCCACAAAAACATTGGAGGTGATTCGGGAGCCTGGTAGGCCTTGCTGAAGCCAACCTTGGATTATGGTTAGTTTTACTATTTATTCAAGTGGACCTGCCTGTGGGAAAAAAGAAAAAAAGAACTTTTCATTTTATCTTTCCCTCAAATTAGGGGAATTCTAAATAGGGTTATATATTATTGGCTCACATTCTATTTCAAATGGACAAATACAACCACACAACTTCATGATCCTGTTATGAAGTCTTACTTCCTACTTCTACTTACTTCTGCTTTCTTCTACTCTAGTCTTAGAGTCTTTCCTCACCTGCTGATTCCTTTCAGATTCATAGTCTCAACCTCACAGTAATTCCATAAGGGGGCCAACATGTTTCATTTAATGTGAAGCAAAATGCCAATAGATTTTATTTTCCTATCACCAAAAAAAAAAATATATATATATATGTATATTTATATGTGTGTGTGTGTGTGTGTATATATATATATATGTGTGTGTGTGTGTATATATATGTGTGTATATATATATATATGTGTGTGTGTGTGTGTGTGTATATATATATATATA
>NW_007727700.1:9303-20791 GCF_000696425.1 Galeopterus variegatus | reverse complement strand
GAAGCAAAATGCCAATAGATTTTATTTTCCTATCACCAAAAAAAAAAATATATATATATATGTATATTTATATGTGTGTGTGTGTGTGTGTATATATATATATATGTGTGTGTGTGTGTATATATATGTGTGTATATATATATATATGTGTGTGTGTGTGTGTGTGTATATATATATATATATATATATATATATCTTCCTAAATATACATGTATAAAAATCCTAAAATAAAAAGAAATCTTAAAGAAGCAAGGCCAGTTAATTGTAAAAGATTTGCTGTTGTTGTTTTAAATATTTCTTTTTTAGATCTTTTGGTACTGTTTCATCTTGCATGGAAAGAGGGTGTGATTTTTTTTTATTAGTAGAAAAGATAATGTATTTTGTATTTAGTTATACCATGTCCTGGTTAAATTGAGAGCTGATGAGGTTAGCCAGGAAACATAGCCATGAAACTTTCAACAGTCATGGCATAGAGCAGAGTTAAGCACAGAGAAATATGGGTATTGTGGCCTCTGTCTAACTGAATGCATTTTATTGAGGTCATTCAAATCATTAGGTCTCAATCTCATTTGTAAAATGTCGGTGAATAAATTAGAAGGCTAATTTCAGCTTAAATTGTCTCCAAACTTAGGAAGTGTTATCACAGAAAGTTAAGAATCTATCATAACTCCATTCCTAATCTGGGCCATAAACAATTGACCTGCACGTTCATTTAATATCTACCAGGTTGTTGTGGTTGGGGTGGTTTACTGAATCACAATTCTCACTTAATCCCTTCACTTAATATGGCTGAGTCAAAGAAGGGTAGCTCCTTAAACTATGTTTATTTTGCTCTGTAATCTACATTTGGTCAGTGCTTGCATGGAATAGCTTTTCCCTGCTCCACTCAGAATGAGCTGAAGTGGCTTCAAAGCTGAGGTTGAAAATCACATGAAGGTTTGCTCACTCACATTTCTGATAGTCGATGACTGCTCTCTGTTGAGATTTTGTCTGGAGCTACCAACCAGAGCACCTATTCGTAGCTTCTGTTCTTCCCCACAGAAATGATGGGCTGGGTTTCAGAAATAAATGCTCTGAGAGAGAAAGATAGAAATAGAGATGGAGATGGAGATAGAGATAGAGGGGGAAAGAGAGAGAGAGGAAAGGAGAGAGAGCAGGCAGAAGCCTTAGAAGTCATACATCCACTGTATTCTATTTACCAGGGCAGTCACAAGTGCAACCAACATTTAAAATGGTGGTAAATAGACATTGCATCTTTATTAGAAGAAGCAAAGTTCTGTAAGAGCATGTGGGAGACACAGTCTACCATAACTGCTTAACTCAATATGCTGTTAATATGGTTCCAAAGAGGCATTTGTTGTTGCTGCTGTTATATTCTAAAGGAGTAGAATTTTATCACGAAGAAGGGAATTGATGAATATGAAGAAGAATGATATAAAGTGATTAGCAATTGTGTTCTTATTTAAATGTGGATTCAGGCTAATTATGCATTCCTTCAAAGGGCTACTATACACTGCCCAAATATCGAATGGGGAAATTCATTCTCTGAGATGTCTAAATATAAAACAGCAGCGTCAGTTTTAATATACAGTCTTCCGTGGGGTAGCAGGAAGTTGTCTTGACTTCAAACCTTAAATATTCTTTTTCTCCTCCTTCGTCCCTCTCCTTCTCCTTCTTTCTCTTTGTCTTTTGTAAAATGATCTTGCCATTATTATCCTCAAAGTAATGGAACTCTCCATACTCATATTATTTCTTCAGACTTTAGAATCCATCCAAAGGCATAACACATATGGCCGGTGATTGCCAAAGTATAAACAAGATTTATCTAGAGAAAGAATTCTAGATAGTGAGAACATGTGTCAAACTCTAATGGGTGACAGAGTGGGGAGTTAGACATATTTTCACTGTCTTCCTTCTGGTGTGGAAAGACAGTGGGTGGACAGAGAGACGGATGGGAAAGAAACACCAGCTCCATGAGGAAGAAACCCAATACTATTTGGGGGGGTGCATAGTTGATGCTTTAAGGGGTATAGTTTGGGGCCGAGCCCATAGCGCACTCGGGAGAGTGCGGCACTGGGAGTGCAGCAGTGCTCCCACCGCGGGTTCGGATCCTATATAGGGATGACCCAGCGCGGTGCGGCCGGTCTCAAAAAAGACTAAAAAAAAAGGGGGGGGGTATAGTTTGGAGAGAATTCAATAGTAATTTTTAGGTTTGGTTGGGATTGATGAGAGATGACTAGATAGATAATCCCAAGGGCCCTTCCTGATCATCATAGAATAAGTGATATAGTCAGGGGTTATGCAAGTTTCTGTGTGCCCAGCAACTTTGTGCTCAAAAATCAGAGAAAGTGAAAAAGAAAAGGCCTCCAGGGAGTCAAGCTAAAAAAAGAACAATATTCAAAAATGACACCATCAGTGGCAAATAGCCGGGACCATGCACTACAGGAATGGTCACCGGAATGCTAATTGCACAGGAGATAGGGCCAGTTCTGCTTCACTAGTCATTGGTTCAAAGAGCAGACCAGACAGGTCTGGGCTTGACAGAGACCAGTAGCATTCAGGAGGAATCTTGTAGGTCAGAAAAAGCTGCCATCTAAGCTCTCTCTTCTATACAAACATGGAGAGGGAGATCAGAGGGAAAGAAAATCTGAACTCCTAAGTACCTGTTCAAAGAAGACTGATACATCCAAAAAGAACTATATAAATTGGAAAAGACTGATTCTATTAACTTCAAGTTGTAATTTAGGTTCCCCTGACCATTTATAAGGCAGCTGTTATTGAGAAAGATCAGACAAATCATAGTAAATTTTAAAAAGCAAGATTTTGCCCATCCGAGTACGTACCCATCTAGCAAATTTGTGAGTCTATCCTCTTATAGAATCTTGGAAAGCTGACCCAGAAAATCCACTGAGCTAATGTAAAGGAACAGAACATCTTCCCATGACAAAGTCAGGTCCAAGGAATTCAAATGGCCTGCATATAAGTACAGAATAGAACCAGTATTCAGGATTCATAACATCTAGTCTGGAGGGTTCCCTGCCACACCCTGCCTCCCATGTGTGGTCAGGTCTGTCTACTTTCTCTCTAATGGAAAGTGCATGTAAGAATGAATTCAGATGGAAAGGGCAGACCAGTTTGAAGATGTGAAAGCCCTAGAACTATAACTGGCAAATACCAATTAATTCTTAAATGTAATGGCCTCATTAATAAACACTCTTCCCAAGCCATGTGAAATCATTAAGGGATTTTACTTAGCCAATTGGAAAACGGTAAGGTTCATCTTGGATTATGTCACTGTTGGAGGCTTATTATGTAGAAGTGAAAATCTTCTTCTAAAATATCAGCCAATAGCAAAATCATCTAAAGGAACTCAACATTAAATTACCTGTTAGAGTTATAAGACCACCCATGCCTGTTAATTTGAGGCTACCTTTTGGAATGTTTTGAAGTACTTGATATCATCCCCAAACTAGCAGAAAACAGGAAGAATAATAAGAATTACAGATTTGATATCTTTGCTTTACTCTAGCCGGTTACACTTTCTTTCACAAAGTGACATAACATTTCTTAATATTATAGATATTTTATTTTCTTAGTTTAACCTATTTTGTAATAGGCTACATTATTTTATTATTTTGAAAATTGTAGAATTGTGTATATACTTCTTATGCATATTGTTCAGGCTGCAACTTTTTTTAGCACATTAAAAGTCTTGTATAATGGGTTATTTTTTGAAATATAACTTAAAATAGAAAGTATACAGCCGTGTAGTTTATGGGTGGAAAATCTCATTTGTATGCACGAGTAAATATTTTCATGGTTAAGTCAGATGCATTTGCATGAACAGAGCACTATTTGCATGTACAAATATGAGTTCCAAGTACCCAGTAGAATTAAATTACATAAACACATATCCTAATGTAATGCATTATAGTTCTCAGATTCTTCTCTTGGTAAAATATCAAAAATGAATGAACTCATTAGTTCCACAATAGGCAGTTCTTTCCCCTCAAAGTATCTTATGTTAAAATACTTGTCCCTAGATACTTGCAACCTATTGAAATGAGAAACAAATAAACAAAAACTTGAAGAAATATTTTTGAAGGGCAAATGTCACACAAAATATTCATTTTAAAACAAAATTTGGTACTGAATTAATTATAGCTATTCCCAGAGAGGAAGTATGATTTTTGGAAGATATGTTAATTTTCTTAGACCATGAAATTGATTTTTAAGTGGAATACTAATGGGCCTGTGTCACCATCAGACCTAACGCTCCTTTACTTCGTTGGGAAACTCTTCTCATTTTTTCAAATGTGGCATTTTAGGCAGTAAATATTATTGAATACTCAGAAGGGAAAAGTGCCTCTTCAATGAGGGATAATTTTTTAAATGTATCTAAAATGTGAATTTTAGAAAAATAGCTTTCCTCAATTACAACTTTTTCTCATTAATAGTGTCTTTCCAAAATTACCTTTCTAAGTTAAAAATCAAAGTTTAAAAACACCTTTATTGTAATTTGATCAATTTTTATGGGCTCAAAAAAATTATTTTTTATTAAGGCCTTGAAAATAGTTCAGTAAATTCATAACTAACATTTTTTTCTTTATTATTTTCTAATTACAATTTCTGGACTAAATGACTTCTCTCAGGTTCTCATTCGATAATGTATAATCTTTGAATAAATATATCCAGAAGTTCTCCAAAACAAGCAGTTGTGAAATTTAATAAGCTTTATTGGGCCTGAAGCATGATTTTCTTCAGAATATGTTTATTCTTTTAAACTGTAAGCAATAGTAAGCAATGGAAATTATATATATATGTATGTATGTATGTATGCATGTATGTACGTGTGTACATATGTATGCATATAGTATAAATTCATTGCTATCATTCTTTATAAAATACTAAAAACTCTACTCAGCATATCAGATTTATTCACCAAGCAATTAGTCTGTCATCCTGAGTTTGGTAGTATTCACTGTGTGCTGAGGAGAAGACAGAAAGGTTGGAAGTCATGGGACCTGCTTTAAGAATATTGAAACCTGGTTGTGAAGATACATGCACAAAAAAATGACCTATTATTTCCAAATTGTTATATCAAGAACTTAAATTGTACATCCCAACAAATGTAAAGAAGTGATCAGATGTGAATGTCATTTAAACAGTTGGATTTGGAGATCATTTTCATTGTCATAGAAAAGCACAAATTGGCAGAGGAAGGTGACAGGTGTTTTAGATGGAAGGAATGATTCAGCAAAAAAATAGAAGAGATTAGGACACAGGGCAGAAGTCAAAAGCTGCTATAAGCTTGTTAAAAGAGGGACAGAAATTGAAAACATGTAATGCAAAAGGCAAATAGAGCCACGCCTGCTGACCATCATGCCAAGGACCATCACACAGGGCAGCTTTGTGGACTGACTATCCTTATGAAACCACAGAGCCCAGTTATGTCTCATTATTCTTTTCACATAATTTCATGCACATCCCACCATTGTAGAAAATTCTGTAAGAAACTATCTTGTCCTCACTAAAATCAGAGTTGTAACAATAACTGCAACACTGTCAAGCAGTATCTAACTATCCCCATATCAAAATGTCAAGACATGACTCCAATGTGTCCCCACCCTGATTTAAAATGAATGTTGTCCTAATTACAGTAATAATCCTTGTATTATGGGAAATGTCAAAATCTGATGATCATGAAAGAAGTGCTTGCCTGTTCCATTCCGAAGAAGGCCAGATAAAAATGTATTGAGAGATGGACAAAGTCTGGAAGAAAAACCTTTTGGCCCAAACCTAGCTTCCCATTCAAAGAATTCTACAGTGGCCAGTGGTCCCATTTCCAAAAGCTAATATAGTCANCTTCCCATTCAAAGAATTCTACAGTGGCCAGTGGTCCCATTTCCAAAAGCTAATATAGTCACATTTAACTTCTGGCCAGATTACTGGCATTTCTGCTGTTCCTTGACTTTTCTACTAGTCCCCAATGATGGAAGTTCATGCAGGAAAGGATGTTTAGAGTAAGTGTGCACATGGGCATCTTCCATTCACCCATTGAGAGACAGTGTTCATTTCTGAATGCATGCTTACTATTTCCTTTCAATAAAAGGAGTAGGAAACATAAAAGTTCTATTAGATCACCTTACCAACTCTTTCTCTTAGTTCACCCAACAGTCCAGGATGCTGTCAGATGAAACTACCACTTTAGGGCATCTCCAAGGATGGGACATCTTGGAATTTAGGTAGATGCCCAGACAGCCAGACAGCCAGACAGCCACAACAAGGCTATATGACTCATGATTAGGAATGATGAAACACTGTTTATCATTACATGTCACCTCCCAGTGTCCAGTGTTTCTTTCTCCTGGAATTTATAAACACAATGACACTGAATTTTTAAAAAAAATTATTTTGTGTTGTCTTTTCACATTGATATGCAATGATTCCTTTCATTGCTATTAATAAACTGGACTCATCCAGCTGAGCTCTTTCACTCTGTGTGTGTGTGAGTGTGTGCGTGCACACATGTGCTTGGACAAGAGGAAAATCCCAGCATCATCTATATCTGACAAGCCTGTTGTACCGTGCTAATGAGCCCTAACGGTTTTAACATACATCCTCATGGCTGGATTGCTTGAGGCTTGTTCCATCATGGAAAAAAAGTGCTCAAAAGTTTATGGCAATGCTGGGTGTCAGAATAGCTTGAAGTGAAATAAAATCTGTTGACCTGTTCAGTGTCATAACTAGAGTCAGAATGCCAGGAATGTTTGCCCAAACTTTGTGCTTTTTCTTATGAATTAGAAGATTTTTGTTTCTTAAATAAAATAAAACTGATCATGCAGCATGTTGAGTAGCAACAGGCTGGTGCATAGCAACAGAGGGAAGGCAGTGGAGTGGCATGCATGTACTCACTTTACTTCTAGGTTGTAAGATTTGGAATCTACACCAGAAAAGAACTCCTCCCATCACATTCCATGGAGCTGGTTCACTAATGTTAAAGCTATATTGAAAGTCTCAGAATGCTAGCTCTGGAAGATATTAAAGACATCAAAAAGCACTCAGAGATTCCGTACAAAATACAAAATGTCTAAGCATTTATCCAAGTGCTCCTGACTTTCCTGTCTTAATTAATAATAAGGTAATTGACAGTGTTCTAATCTCAAACATCTAATGCTGTGCTTTACAGGGAACATTTGTAGCTTTGGCACTATATCTATGAATAGTGATATATCTATGAAGTATGATAAAGCCCACAGTGGGTTCTTGACCCTGGCTGCATGCTAGCCAGAGAGCTCTCACCGAATACTTACACCCAGGATCCAACCCCCAGGTATTCTGACTTAATCGGCCTGTAGTAGAGCCAAGCGTTGGTATTTTTTTTTTTATAGTTCCCTGGGAGAATGTAATGTACAGCCAAAGTTGAAAGCTGCTGAGCAAAAGCCTAAAGTTAACAAGCTTAATCTGAAATAAATTATAGGTGTATTGGAATATTAGAATAGTATGTAGCCCTTTATTAGAAGACTTCCCGGAACTTCTAGAAGAAAATTCCCTGGCCCAGCAGGACTGCTGTCTTGCAGCCCTACTTAATGTCTTCCGCATATCTCAGAGATCAGGAGCTCCTTGGCATAACTACATGTGAGAGGCAGTCCAATGTAGAGGTTAAGAGCATAGCTTTTACGTTCTTGGGTTCAAATCCTTACTCCTATGTTATTTAGTGGTATGATTTTGCTTGAGCTTCTTCATCCTTCTGCTCCTCAACTTGCTATAAAGTGGTAACAATAGTACCGATTGAAAGGATTAAATACTTCAATGTGCATGAAACACTTGGGTAGGTGCCCAGCCAGTGGGAAGCTCGACATAAGTATTAGCCATTCCTACCCCAAAAGTGTCATTAACTAAAAAATAAGCATGCAGAAAAATCCATACCCAAAGTGGTTATAATGCATGAACAAAATTCTAAACAAAAGAGCTTTTCTCTCCACTGTAGGTCCAACTATTCAGTGATCTTTACAATTCTTAGAATTTTACACAGAACTCATGAATGTTTTCTTTCATTTAAAAGGCTGCATGTTTTTTCACTAGTATTGGCAAATTTGGGGTCAGTTATAATAATAATGTGCTTATTGACAGCATTGTTGCAATACTATGAAGACTATAGTTTGCAAACAGCACTGTATTCCCAGATAATCTGTCTACTTCTATGGCGATTATAGTGATATTTGGAATATAAACATTACGTAAACTTTAAATTTAAATTTCCATCTGTACAATAACAGGACTGACATAATGTGGGTCCAAAGTGTGCTAGTTAGAAAAATAAAAATAAAAACAGCTTTTGTGGAAGCATGAACTTCATTTAACTAGTTACTTCATTGTTTGACCAAATATCATTTGGAAACTATGTTGGTGCATACCATCGATCCAGTTTAGACTTTTTACTCCACTGACTCAAAAGTAGTGTTTTACTTT
The DNA here is from genome assembly GCF_000696425.1 of Galeopterus variegatus. Lineage (NCBI taxonomy): Eukaryota > Metazoa > Chordata > Mammalia > Dermoptera > Cynocephalidae > Galeopterus > Galeopterus variegatus. The sequence goes on along the minus strand of NW_007727700.1, from coordinate 12,319 downwards.
TAATCCTACAGAGATATTTTCTGCATGAGGTTAGGAAAAAATTTCGGTCATGTGAAGCAGCAGCAGAAAATCTCCCCACTGTTTGAAGAAAGCGTGTCTACCCTACCTGTGAGTAGCCAAAGGAGAAGAATTCTGACTTAATTTAACTTTGATATGATTTAACTTGGACTTTTAGTTCATTTCCCTCCCAGGGAACAGTTATTTCTACTGTTGGAAATTCCTCTTCCTTCAGGGCAGGTGCTGCTTCTTTAGAGCAACGAACTGCAAACATTTTCTGTAAAGAACCACATGTACATATTTTAGTCTTTGCAAGCTGGGCCATATGCAAGTACTCAGCTCTGCCATTATAGCAAAAAATAAGCCATAGACAATACAGAACATATGAGCTTGTCTGGCATGGTAGGCTAAATAATAGTCCCAAAGATATCCATGTCCTAATACTTGGAACCTGTGAATGTTACCTTATATGGCAAAAGGGACTTCAGAGGTGCAATTAAATCAACAATCTCGAAAGAGGGGGATTATCCTGGATTACCTGGGTGGGCCCTAAAAGTAATCACAAGTGTCCTAATAAGATGGAAGCAGAGGGACATTTGACAATAGAGACAGAAGGCAATGTGATAAATGAGGGAAGAGGCTATGCTGCTGGAACCAAAGACTGAAGAAGGAACCACATGCTGAGGAATCCAAGAAATGCTGCTCTTGAAGCTGAAAAAGGTAAAGAAGGACTCTCCGCTATAAGAAGTGTGGCCCTGCCAACACCTTGGTATTGTCCCAGTGAGACTGATTTTGGACTTGCGACCTCCAAAACTGAGAAAGAATAAATGTGTGCTGTTTTAAGCCATGACATTTGTGATACTCTATTACAGCAGCCATAGGAAACTAATAGAACTGAGTTTCAGTAAAAAATTTATTTACAAACAGGAAGCAGGCCAGATGTGGCCTGCAGGCAGCAGTTTGCCAACTGCTGTCCTATAGATTTGCCTTGAACCGTTTATCCTATCATATTCCGTGGGCTCTCTGTTTACATGCCTGATTTTCCCAAACTGAATCTTCTCTATAAAGGCCATGGGTCTTGGAGTCAGCAGTATTATGTTTTAATTCAAGTTCTGTCCTTACAAGTTGTGCAACGTAGTTACTAACCTCTCTGTGTCTCTGTTCTAAAGTTTGCAGTATGGTTGTCTAGAGTAAATCAACCGCTGTACAAGGATGCTTGGCACAATGGTCAAGAGAGGATGTCCTTCACACGTCCATCCTCTGGAATTGCCTTACTCCATTCTACATTTTTATTCTTCCTTAGCATTTACCTAATACCTTATATTGTTCATTTATTTACTTACTTATTATATTTAGTATTCACTGCTTGAATCCCAGCACTAGCATAGGGAAACTATTGGAGGGCCAGGCACAGAGAAAGTATGTAATATTTGTTGAACAAATTAATATATGTTAAATAAATCTGTGTTGAATAAATGACCCATCAATTCCTTGAAGAGTGAAAAACTTATCCCCAGCATCTAAGAGTAGTACCATTAGATAAGTGCACCAAGCCCCATAGTTATCTATATTCCAAAGTAATCTAGAACCACATAACAGAAAAAGACACAAAAATCAGACAACTTGAATGAAGAATACACAAAGGGCTCCAAACTGGCTCCTCTGCAGGACCTCCAATGCACGTCCCTTCTAGGATACAGCACTTTTCCTGCTGGCAAATATGGCATCTTTTACATTGACTTCTTTCCTTAGGTATTTCAGAACGGGAAGAATATATAGGGTCCCTATGGGGTGGGGTTTTCAGCCTCTGCAGCCACATTTTCCTGGAAACTAAGGAGAGACCATTTTCTATTCTGGGAATAATTAATTTGAGATATAAATTAGAATTTGGGTAAATTATTTAGCATTATTGGAATCATTTTCTTTCATTGAAGAGAATTTACTAGAATGTGTATCAATCTTGTTTTGATCTTTATTTAATAACACTGAATAATAGCAATAAATTAGAAATTTGATGAGATCATTATGAAGGGCACAAAAATGAAAATAAACATGGTCTAGTCTCATACTTTCCCACCAATCAACATTGTGATTAGATGTGTGTCCTCTGTGGACATTCATTTCATGTCCCTTAAAGGAGTGGCTGCACTAGATGTACTTTTAAAGCCTTTCCCAGCTCTACAATTTTTGACTAGCATAATAAAATTAATGTTATATTCCTTATTCTTCATGATTTACATAAACATTACACAGAGCAAACATTATAGAAAGTATCTTGTTTTCACAGAAATTTCTAAATAGTACAAACTTCTAATTTTTGTATAGAGATTTGAAATTTTCAAAGTATTTCCATACTCTCTCATGCTATCCTAAATTAATATGGTATTAGAAGGAACAAATTAATTTTGACTGTAAATAATAAGGATCACATGTCTAGAAATAAGGAAAGAGACTACAAGGCAGATATTGCTAGTGGGAGCTGTTTGCTGAATATGAAATTTCTCAAAACCATTTATTTGGTAAATGGTTTAAAGAAGGAAAGTGATACTAAGATCTAAAATTATACATCTAAAAATTCTGTACATTATAAAATGTGTGATTTATTAAAACAAAACAAAACCACAATAAAAACCAGTATCCACTGCTTGTACACACACAACACATACACACGCATTGTCAAATGGCAAAAGAATGAAGGCTCAAGCTACTGTATAAAATGAGCCGCACTGCTCATTTAAAATCTCTTGACCTATTCTCCCTCAAGGGAACAAAATGTAGATCATTCTACACTTACTTTCATTAAAAAAACAAACAAACAAAAAAAAAAACTTTGGAAATAAAGATAAGTTCTGTAAATATTTAACTCCTATGCATTTTTAAAAGAAATTATTTCAATATGGTAATAACACTTAACATGAGATCTACCCTCCTAACACATTTTTAAGTGTAGAGTACAGTATTGCTAACTATAGAGACAATGTTTTACAGCAGATCTCTAGGACTTCTTCATCTCATCTAA
>NW_007727700.1:7074-8843 GCF_000696425.1 Galeopterus variegatus | reverse complement strand
TTTTTAAAAGAAATTATTTCAATATGGTAATAACACTTAACATGAGATCTACCCTCCTAACACATTTTTAAGTGTAGAGTACAGTATTGCTAACTATAGAGACAGTGTTTTACAGCAGATCTCTAGGACTTCTTCATCTCATCTAACTGAGACTTTATGCCCTTCGTTAGCAACTCTCCATTTTCCCTACCACCAGCCCTCCGATTCTATTAGTTTGACTATTTTACTTAACTCATGTAAGTTCACTCAATGCATTAGCTCTTCTGTGACTGGCTTATTTGTTCTGTATTTGTGTATACATAATACATTTATCAATAAGTTTCATAATCTTTATGCTATTGTGATGCTGTTTAGCATTCTTTCTTTTCATCTCAAAGTGCTCCCTTTAGCATTTCTTATAAGTCAGGTCTGGTGGTGATAAACTCTCTCAGCTTTTGCTAGTCTGGGAAAGTCATTTTTCTCTTTCATTTTTGAAGGACAGTTTTGCCAGGTAAAGTATTCTGGGTTGGCAGTAATTTTCTTTCAGCACTTTCAATATGTCATCCTACTCCTATTTTGACTGCAAGGTTTCTGCTGAAAAATCTTCTCACTTTGGCTGCTTTCAAAATTCTTTTTGACTTTGATTATGATGTGTGTTTTGGCATAGATTTCTTTGTGTTTAACTTTTTGGTGTCCTTTGGGATTCCTAGATCAGTATGTTCATTTTCTTCTCTAGAGATGGGAAGTTTTCAGCCATTACTTCTTTGAATATGTTTCCAGTACCTTCTCCTTCTCTTCTTATCAGGTTCCCATAAAGCATATACTGATCCACTTCACGTATATGCTTTAAGTCCCTTAATCTTTCTTTACTCTTTTTTCTTCTGTTTTCTATCTTCTCCTCTGACTAAGGAATTTCATATTACCTGTCTTTAAGTTTGTTAATCCTTTCTTCTGCTTGATCTAGTCTGCTGTTGAACCCCTCTAGTAAATTTTTCAGTTCAATTATTTTATTTTTCAGTCCCATGATTTTTGTTTAGTACTATTATAATTTCTATCTCCTTGTTGAAATTCTACTTTGTTCCCGCATTGTTCTATTGATCTTGGTGAGCATCTTTATATTTATCTTAAATTCTCTGTCAAATAAATCATATAACTTTATTTCATTAGGGTAGGTGTCTGGAAATTTATCTGTTCCATTGTTTGGAACATCTTTGCCTTATATATTTTTTTTATTATCCTTGACTCCCTGTGTTGCTGTCTGCACATTAGACAAAACAACCACCTTTCACAATCTTCACAGACTGGTATGTGTCCAAGAGAAGACCCCCACTAATCAACCTGGACAGAGATTCTGAGGGTCTCTCCAACCTTTGCACTTTCTCAATCACTTTTTGTTTTCGTCAGCCCCTAGGCATTTAGAGCATTCCAGGTCCCATCTATACTACAAGACAAATGAGACTAAAGCCAGTTCCTCAGAAAGTCCCTAGAAAAGTTGAATTGTTGTATGTGCTATCCAACTCTTTTCATCCTCTGGGAGAAATCGGGTGCTAGTTTTTCATCTGCTCACTGTGTTCTGAGCCAGAGGAGTAGCTACGGTGACTAGTTGCATGTTAGATCAAACCACTGTCTCTATCTCACTAGCACCATATGGCTATATCCTGCTCGTTTGTGTTAAAGCTCTGAGAAAGGCTGCACAGAAGCCAATACGCTGGGTAGCCCCTAGAGAAGTTGGGCCCTTGGATATGTGGTGCATCACTTTCCCTCTCAAGGGAAAAGCTGGGAGCCAAGGG
>NW_007727700.1:0-6547 GCF_000696425.1 Galeopterus variegatus | reverse complement strand
TTTGTGTTAAAGCTCTGAGAAAGGCTGCACAGAAGCCAATACGCTGGGTAGCCTCCAGAGAAGCTGGGCCCTTGGATATGTGGTGCATCACTTTCCCTCTCAAGGGAAAAGCTGGGAGCCAAGGGGTTTCCTTCCAATTGTATGGGGCTGTGTCAGGACATTATGGCAAGAGGATGTCTCAAATTTTCTACCAGCTTCAAAGGGGCTAGTTTTGTGCTCACCAAGGGTGCATAAGCCTCTCAACTAGTTTCTTGATTTCTCAAAATAGGGAAGTTAAATCAGCATATTCATCGAGGGAAGGAAAATCCACAGCTTCTTATTCTACCATCTTGCTGAAGCCACTTTCCTATGCATTCTTCAAATCTCAGCCTAGGTGACAGATAGAATGAAGTGCCCATCCACACCAATTCTATACCTGTTCTGTCTACGTTTTCACCAAACATCCCCCATCACAGATGCGCGTGAATGTTTCTCTGTGTGTCAGTTTACATGACTGTTTGGGGGTTTTGTTTTTGTTTTTGTTTTTTTCCTGAAACTTTGGTTTTCAATAAGTTTTGCTTATGTTTGTATTCCCACCCTGCAGCATGGTGCCTGGAATGTTTCAAGTACTTAGGGAATGTGTGTGGAGAGAATGAAAATGACAGATCTTCATGTAGAAAAACACATGATAAAAATCCTCTCTAATTAATTATCTAGGAAACAATAGTTTGCAATTTAAAAACTAAAATACATGTTTCTGGAGATAATGGTCATTCAAGTAGAACATGCTTCTAGAAAGTTCCATAAAGTGCTCTCAGAACCTCAGGAATAACAAAATGAACAGAACATAAAATTTTAATGCTGGATTTAGGGGACAATGCTGTAAAATAGCATATAAGTGCTACATTTAAAATCCCTTCAACAGACGAGTAAAATGTAAGCAGGAGTAGCTGATTAAGAAAGACCAAAGGCAAGAATTTAAAGAACAAATTAAAAGCTTACAAGTCTGGCCTTGGTCTCTAGGGACCTCTTTCTGATGCCTCAAGGCTTTTCTGTGAAGCAACCATAGGAGCCCAGGAAAAATTCCATAATGCAGTTCTTATGAGAGGTCAAAATGATCAAATATGAACAATTCTGGTTCAATCTATCACCAAAGTAAACAGGGAACAAACCAGTTAATCCAATATGAAGCACCCTACCCTACAGCTGCCTGGTCACCAAAAAGAAAGTGAACAGTACTGATAAAATTGCCCTGCTGAGATTTCTCATAGTCTGACAGCAGTCCATTGTCCTTAAGCTGCCAGATCTTAGAAATGGTAAATGACTTAATCATCTCTTGAAATAAAAGTCATAATTTAAAAATTATTAAAAATGATAATAGACTTTAGTATGATGGCTGGATCAAATTAACATTTAAGAAGTTATATAGAAAAATGTCCTATTTATAATAGCAACAACTATTGTAAAATACCAAAGATTAAACTTTCAGAAATGAGAACTATAAATAGAGAAAAATCTAAATTTTCTTTAAGTATCTAATGTCTTTAAGATAGGAAGATTCAGTATTGCTAAGGATACAAATTAATCAACAGATTACACAATCTCAAACAGAACCCTAATGAAATTTTCATAAATGTAATATTATTTATAGAAGAAAAAACTGGGAGAAAGTACTTAAAAGATGGATAAACATTTATAGTAAGAGGGAATATGTATATTTTACAAATCTATTGTGTGTATATATGAGCTGTGTGTTTATAAATACATATGCATTTATACACACATAATGTATGTATATACATATATTTTTGTATATGTGTGCACACACACAATACACACACATAATTCACAAATCAATTCAAAAAGGAAATAAACCCCAAGAATAAAATGGTAACATATAATAAATATGCAATTTATTAAAGAAAATGCAAATGCTTAATTAATGTATTAACTTTTGATTTCAATTCTGATCAAAGAAAATAAATTAAAATAACTTTAGATTTAAAAACTGGCTATAGTCTTTCAAATATTAAAACAAGATAATAACATCATATTTGGAATCAAATGTGAAAATAAGTATTGTCATTCATCATATAAATTTTTCCAAACACTTCCAATGTTAGGCTTCTCCACTGTTGGGGGGGACTATAAATTAGTATAGCCACTATGGAGAACAGTATAGAAGTTGCTTAAACAACTACAGATAGAACTACGATACAATCCAGTAGTCCCACTAGTGGGTACGTACATAAAGGAATAAAAATCATCGTGTTGAAGGGATACCTGCACTCCCATGTTTATCACAGCTCTGTTCAAAATAGCTGGGCTATGGAACCAACCTAAATGTCCATCGGTGGATGACTGGATGAGGAAAATGTGGTATTTATACACAATGGAATATTTCTCGGCCATAAAAACAAAATGCCATGTTTATCACAGCTCTGTTCAAAATAGCTGGGCTATGGAACCAACCTAAATGTCCATCGATGGATGACTGGATGAGGAAAATGTGGTATTTATACACAATGGAATATTTCTCGGCCATAAAAACAAAATGAAATTCTGTTATTCACAGCAACATGGATGAGTCTGGAGAAAATTATCTTAAGTGAAACAGCCCAGGAGCAGAAAGAGAAATACTGCATGTCCTCACTCATATGTGGAAAATGAATTAATAAATAAACAATAAAGAAATGGGGGGGAGAAAGAAAGAAGTGACAATCACAACAATACATTGAACTTTTGGAAGGAGAGAACAGAACTATGGTTACTAGAAGTAGAAAGGGGGAGGGAGAAGGGGAGAGGGAGGGGGCTCAATGAGAAACTAACGAGAAATTCATTAATGGACACAAAGAATGATTACATATTTTAATGTTGAATAAGCTAACTATTTGACTATCACATATTACACATGACTATTAATAGCCAACTTTGTACCCCACAAATATGTATAATTATGTTTCAATAAAAAATAAAATAAATTATTTTTTTAATTAAGAAAAATTATGTGTGAGCTAAATTTTATCCAGAGTGTTTATCTATTTATGGTTTGTATGAGTGAAAAATGGATGCAATCTAAAAGCTCAATAATAATAAATTGATTTAAAATCACCTACAAAATAGTTACATGATAATAGCTACTTAGTCATTGAAATAACATTACAGAAGTGTGTTTATTTACATGGAAAATTTTTAAGTAAAACTGTATATACTTCAATAGTATGCATACAGTATTATCAACTATATACTTGCATATTCTATTGCAAGACATAGTCATAGTGGTTTTTTGTTGTAGAATTAAGTCTGTATCTTTTGTGTGTGTGTGTCCGTGTGTGTGATTTCTGATGTTCTGAAATTTTTCTACAATGAATACTTATTAATTTTGTCATCAGAAATAATTTTTTTCAGGGTAGTGTAAATAAGGTCTCTGCTTTCAGGCATTTCCTCATCCTCTGTCCTCAGGCTAAACTAAAAATGTTAAGGATGTTTGTATTGGCAGATTGAGATCTGAATTGTGCAAACAAAGGTAGGAAAAGGTGGAAATAATGCTAATCCAAATGTCTTTGTGGGAAAGTTATAAATTGTGGCAAAAAACATGCCTTCATAGTTAATTGAGTAATTAGTAATTTATTAGCCTAAAGAAGCAAAAGGTCAGAGTTGCATAGTTTAAAGCTTAAAAGACTCATTACAGGGAAATGAACATAGGAAGCTCCAGAACTAAACCATGAGTCCCTGGTTCTTATAATTAAAATGATCATCCTTCAATCTTTTAACTCATATTCCTCCAGGCAAAATGGTGACGAAGAAAAGTTTGTTACTGCCTTCTAAAGACAGATAGAAAAAATGATGATGGGGTAAAGAGGTTTAAAATAACTAAACTTATAATTAAAATGATCATCCTTCAATCTTTTAACTCATATTCCTCCAGGCAAAATGGTGAGGAAGAAAAGTTTGTTACTGCCTTCTAAAGACAGATAGAAAAAATGATGATGGGGTAAAGAGGTTTAAAATAACTAAAATTTTTTCTAGTGCTTTTAGTGAGAATGTTCAGTTTTCAATATCAAAGAAACAAAGGTAGAATGCCTAGGAATTTAGGACTGATTAAGGAGGGTGCTGTCAAAGCTGAAACACTGAATTCTCTGGTTGACTGAAGAACGGTAGTGCCTGTAACAAAAAATAATAGTGTTTAAGAGAGAGAAAGAGTTGCCACATGACAGGGTGTTTCAAGAGAAGAAATAATGGATTTGGTTTGGTTAAAAATGTCGATATAGAAGGGCACCAAAAAATTAGGATTTAAAAGAGGTATCGGGGCAGGTAATAAGAAGTTGGAAATTATCCACACTAACCTCATCAGTGAGACAATGAGAGTGAGTAGGAATAGAGAAAGTGAGTGGGAAAAGAGAAGAAAAGAGAGTCAAGGACAGACTTTCCTGAACTTCTGCAAACTCTCCAAAATGAATGGATTAACGATTGGAGAAATAGTGGCAGAATTTGGGAAGCTTGCTGAGACAGAATCAGAGGAAGAAAATATTAGGGAATAAAGAGAAGGCTTTTCCATCAAGGGAAAAAGTAAATATGGAGAAAAATATTTCGGAAAACCAGTGAGGACCCACATAAGAGATATAGCACAAATTTGTGGAGGAGCCAATCAAAATAGCTCTATGATATCCCTGGGAAACATCTGAAACCCACAGCAAAGGAATAGAGAGATTTTTTTTTTAATTGGGGCATTATCCAGGACTAAATATTGAGTAAGGATCAGTAACATGTCAAGGAGATTGTTTGATGTTTTAGAAAAAGCATGCATTTTGGAAGCAAATAAACCTGTGTTTGAATACCTGGGTGAATTGGATTCCTAATCTTTTCAAGTCTCATGTTTCTTTCTATGTAAAATAGGGACGACTATGCTTAGTTTATACATTTATTTTGAAGTTAATGAACACAAATACATAGATCCAAAAAAATGCTGCCAAATATGAAGTAACACTTATTGAAATGGCATGGTGCCTTCAAGGGCATGGGGGCTATTATAATCCCCAAATTACATAAAAGAAAAATTTTTATTACACTCAGTGATTATTCATTTATCCATTCAACAGATAACTTACTGAGCATCTACTGCGAGGCAAGTTATGGTCAACCAGAAAGGCAAATAATACTACACAGACTTCTGGCATGGAAAGGCAGATAAGAAACAAAAAAAGTAAACAGAAGTATCAGATAGAGATAAGTGCAATTTAGAAAAATAAAATGGAGAGGGTTTATAGAGAATGTCTACGTAGCTAGTTTAGATCAGATTGCCAAGAAGACTTCTCCAAACAGGCAGAAAGAAGGAATCAGGCAGCCACATGAAGATCAAGAGGAAGGGTATTCCAGGAAAGACCAATGGTCAGCTTAAAGGCCTTTGGAAGGGGATGAGACTGGCATGTCCAAAGAATCAGAAAACATTGGTCCAGCTGAGGGTTTCCAGTGGATGAGTGGAGGAGTTCCAGAGCAGAGAGGTCAGAGTGGCCATATATCACATAGGGGCTGGTAAGCCAGACAAATAATAGAGGTAAAAGTGAAAGCAGAAGGCAAACCAGGAGGTCATTGGGTCACGATTAGAGAAGAACAAGGGATTCATGAACAAAAGATGGCAGCAGTACCTTTACAAAGGAATGGGGGAGTTGACGACATGTCTTTGGTCTATGTTTAACATGTTCTACCACCAGATTAGATGTGGAGGAAAGAGAAGTATCAAGGTCAACATTTGGGTTATTGTGGGTGCCACAAAAGCAGAATGTTGGGAAGTGGAGAGGAGAGGGTGGATGGATGGAGAGAAAATGTCAAGTAGACAGTTGGATGATTATACCTTGAAAAGTTTAGGGGAGATTTAGAAATGGTCAGCAATTTAGATGGAATTTCAAACCATGTGACTGAATGAGATCATGGAGGGAAAGTGTGTAAAAAAGAGGAGAGAAGAGATCCTGGCATTCCCTGCGGGACATGCCAACCTTTTGAGGTCACACAAAAAAATGAGGAGGTCTATAAAGGAGATTGAGAAGGAGAGACCAGTGTAGTTGAAGGAAATGAAGAAGTGTGGAGTCAGGCAAGTCAAGAGAGAAAGTTGTTTCAAGAAGGAAAAGTGCTCACTCTGTTCAGTGCTTGCGATAAAGTATCTGAAATAATTTAAAAGGTGAGTCCATTGCATTTAGCAGCATAGAAGTCATAGGTGACCTTGATGAGAATAATTTCTGTAGAAGGATAAGGACTGAAGCACTAGTAGGATTTTGCATAGCCTAGGCGTTCCCCACAGTATATCAAATGTAATCAAAAGGTGACTTAAAATACTATATTTATTTTCTTTATCTAATTATTTAAACTTGCATAATTTTACTTAATCAAAAATGTGATCATGTTTATGCGCTATTTTAAATGTTTTTTCTTTTCCTTCCTTTCATTTTATTACTTTGCATCCAACATCTGTTCTCCTTTGCCAAAAGTTAAACCATGTTGCAATCCAGTGTCACCCTTTAGTATCTTTTCTATGCCTAATTCTATTTATGCATATAGATGCATACATGTATAT
>NW_007727699.1:372112-381643 GCF_000696425.1 Galeopterus variegatus | reverse complement strand
CTAAAACTATTATAATAAATTTTCACAAAAGTTACTTTGTAGAACTCTGTGATTTTTTTTTCCCTACAAATACTGATTTGGAAGACACAAAATAATGCTCTCCATTTTTTCTTTTCATTTCGTATACCTGTGTCAGTATCAATAACATGTAATCCAATCCAACCAATCTTCTTACTGGGGGATTGATCCCTACAAATACTGATTTGGAAGACACAAAATAATGCTCTCCATTTTTTCTTTTCATTTCGTTTACCTGTGTCAGTATCAATAACATGTAATCCAATCCAACCAATCTTCTTACTGGGGGATTGATGCCATAACATATTGTGTTATTGCCTGGGTAAACAAAGCCTGTCTCTTTAGAGTGTAACATTTCAAAGTGCTTTGGTGAATTGCAGGTTTTAATACTACTTCCCATAGGTTTCTTTGCTTAAGAGGAAAAAAAAAATTGATTTTCCAATATATGTCAAGTATCCTGCTCAGAGTCCTCAAACAAGTTGAAAAAAAGACAGTAGCTGTGAAAAGCTGAAGAAATCTGAATGAGAGGGAAGAGCAATTTATTTTACCTTGGAAACTGATCTAAACAAGATAAATAGTACAAAGAAATCAGACATTTGTCTAAAAAGGTCTAAATATGGCAAAAAAGAGGTAAAAGCACAAAAGCCAAACTATGCTTGCCAAAGTAAAACTAGGAATTAGTTATCAAATAAATTTTGCCAAAGTTGGTTAAAAGGAAGTAAGAAAAATACTCCTGCTCTTTGGGAAATAATAAATTTACACATATTTTTTTGTTAGTAGTAAAAGAACAAAATGTCTTATGATACTTCTAGATTAAAAATTAATTTAACTTTTATTCACTTAATTCAACTAGTTTTCTGAATAAACTGACTTTTTACTTGCCTAGGCAGTGAAGTGGTTATAAGCACTGGGACTGGCTTTGGGGTCAGGCAAGATTCAGTTTGAATACTTGCCTTGTTATTTCTAGATGTATAACTAGTAAGTTTTTTGAGCTCTCTATGCCTCAGTGATATAGTCATAATAATAGTTCCCACCTAAAAAAATTACTTTGAGGATAAAAAGAGATTTTCATGAAAAACTCTTAGCAGAGTGCCAGCAAATGGTAAGCACAGTAAACCAGCAAACATTCAATAAAGGTCAGCAGGATAAATATGATGGTGATGATGATAATGCCAATGACCATGTTACACTATAGTGCATGCTCTCTACATATACATAGATAGAATAGTGATGCAGCACTAAAGTGTGTGTATCTGTGTGTTTTTGTATGTGATATTACATACACCATGCATTAGAAAACAACAATGCTATCACATTTTGCACACTTATTGTGTGATAAGTAATGTTCTAAGAGATTGAAAATGTTAAATTATTTAATTCTCTAAATACATGAATGCAGTAAGTTACTATTGTTAATCCCTATTTACAAATTGAGAAACTGAAACATGGGAAAGTTAAGAAATGTGCCCTAAATCACACAATTAGAAGGTGTGGTGTAGGGATTGCATTATATTCTATTTGGTTTCCAGCATCTGTGGTCTTAAATGCTATTCTCTATTGCTTTTCATACATTGATTTGAACTTTGAACTCACAAGCATTACATCAGAAGATACAAGAAACAATCTGTCTTTTGGTTTCCAGCAAATGAGACTTTAATGGCATTCTTTTTACAAAGGTGCAGATAAAAATTAAAGATTGTGCATCTCCAAGGTAGTGCACTTAAAAAGAATTGGTAAATTTTGTTAAACAAACATTGTGGCCAGCCATTCTTCATTTTTCCTTTCAAAAAAGCATTCAGGGATCTACAGTTGAGTAATAATTTCAGAACATAAGGAGGGACAACTGAGTTTTCTGGCTTTTATCTCATATAGCAACCTATTTCTACCACACAGACCCAACCTTAAGCAATAAAAAATAAATTCATAATATGGATAAAATAGAGGTTTTAAAATCACTTTTAATCATCTGAAGGGCTTACAGGAATGATTAGAAAATACCACAGGGGATTTCTAAGCCTTGAAATCTGAGGATAAAGCATTGCTAAGGTTCTTTGGACATTTCAGCACTGTTTGTGCTTTTGTAAAGAGTTAAATTATTGATCTAAATTCTTCGTGATTCTTATCCTTTAGCTATTGAAATGTCAAGAAAATGAATTATCAAGCCAATGTGATTGTTATTATTACATATATCATACAAAAATTTAAGATTTTTAAATGAATTTTGGATTAAAATTGTTTTCTGAAGTTAGTTATGCTTTAGTTAACTGAGCAATAGTTAATCTAACTTTTAGTTAGTATTGCTCACTTATGGGATACTCAAAATAGAAAAAATTGTAGAGCTAGGGCTAGGGTCTGGAGCTCACAGACCCCTCGAGCTCGTTCACAAACCCTTCACATGCAGTTCTATGAGCTAGGTAACTGGCAGAAGGGTTCTTGGAGCCTTGGTTGAAGTAGGAATAGTCTTTATTCAGCACACACAACACTAGGAGCTAGGCAGTCCAAGAGAAACTCAGAAACTCAACCACTACCGGCAAAGTGCAAAGTAAAACTGAAACTGAGCAGCTGCCAGCAGAGTAAACATGCTCTATTGTTAGACTTGAGCTCTTTGCCACCAGCCTGCTTCACAAAATGCAGAACACACAAAAGCAATAGCTAGAAAGATACATGGGTGCACATGCACACTAACTCCACCCACACAACTTGTTGACAAGAAATGTGCTACTCGATCCCCCAGCCAGACCTAAGCTGAAGGAGCCTGACTAAATTATTCTATTTTCCCCACAAAAATATTTTATTTTAAGGCATTTGTTACATGAAAAGCTATGCTTTGACCAGTGTTTATTATTCTGAACTTGCAGAATATTTAATTAATAACTAGTAAAGTGCTCTTTGATTTTCTGAATACTTTATGTAAGCAAAGAGTGAACTATGTTCTTTTCATCAGAATTGTGTAATTTGAAAAATTGCAGGGATATAATTTGAAGAATTAACTAGTCTTATCACTTAAGCCCCACAATAATAAATAGGTCATCTACTAAGATTATTGGGCTTTTTGTTGGATTCTTTATTTTTAATCTGAACATCTAAAAGATTACATTACATACATTTTTGGATTGAAAAATGAAGTAATAGAGACTTAAAATTTCGAGGGAGATTCCTTAGCTAATGGAAGATCAGCACTCCCCCCAAAACACTAGAAATATATTTTTAAAACAAATAAATTAACTGATTGACATTGAGAGGGAGCTGCAAAGGCAAAGAAACCTTGAGGAGCTAAGACACCAGAGACAGGAGAATACAGTGAGATGAACTGACTTATAGACTTTATCCCTGGAAGCATTTGACAAGTCTGGGCATGTATTAGACAAAAGAATAGTACTAGAAGCCAGTAAAAAGAAATTAAGTCTGCAGATGCAATTAAGGTTGATTATCAGCTGGCGTTATGATAGGAAATTAACTTGGATTATCCAGGTGGACCCAATCTAATCACTTGAGTTCTTAAAAGCATACAACCTTTCCTGTGTATGGTCAAAAGGAATGTGAAAATGGAAGAAGGATTTAAAAGATACTACATTGCTGGCTCTGAAGACAGAGAATGGGTGCAACAAGTTAAGTATTAAAAGTGGCCTCTAGAGCCTGGAAAAAGTCTAGGAACTTGACTCTCCCCTATAGCCTCCAGAAAAAACCTCAGCCCTGTCTACATCTTGAATTTAGCCTAGTGAGACCCACATCATATTTCTATCCTACAGAATCATAAGGTAATAAATTTGGGTTGTTGTAAGCCACACAATTTGTGGTAATTTGTTATGGCCGCAATAGAAAGGTAATAAATTTCACAAGCAAGATGTTGAAAGTTCAGATTATGCCACAGCAGGCTATTACTGGGGGGCAGATAAACCAACAGAAATTTTGACAGGGACTGGGACTGTCTCAAGCCTTTGTTTGCTTTTCTCTCAGGGAATGGAGAAAGTTGAACAGCAAACATTTGCTCAAAAAGTTTCTGGAAAGCATAATTTATAAGTACTCCTATGAGATAAATAGGTGATTTTTTTAGATGACAGTCCTGGAGGACAACTTACCTGGACTGATGCCCAGACAGCGCAGTTCCTATCCACATTGAGAGGAACTGTTGCCACTGTCTTCTCTTTTTTGGATTCCAATTGCATATGAGATATTTTGACTTTATTTCCCTGGTTGCTAATGTTCTTTTCTGTATTTAAAATTACTATTTTTTCTCTACTTCAGTTTAGATATTGGCTATTAACCTGTCTTTTAACTTCCCAATACTTCCATCTGCTCTTTCAGTTCTGCTACCGTGTCTATCTAATGACATATGAATTTCAGGTATTGTATTTTATGTTCTAAGTAATATGATTTTTCATATATTTCAATTGCCTGGTGAGATGTTCCATATTCTCATCTATCTTGTTCATCTTATCTTCTATTTTCTGTATCATGTTATTAAAAATTATTTAGAATTCTTTGTCAGTTACCTCTGTTATCTAGATAATACTGTTTCTGTTTTTATGAGCTGTGTTTTTTCTTCTAAATTCTCAAACAAGTGGTCTTGCCTTCTGTCATGTCTATTAAAAATGAAACTCTAAATGATCTTTTCTTCCTTCAAGAAGGGGTGATGTACCCTTTCTTCTTCTAGAACTGGAGAGAAAAGTGGCATGTAGGCATAAAGAGCACCAGAAAGGTAAATATTAAAATAAATATAATGAATGTTGGGCAAACATTAACCATATAAAACATAATGATAATAAACTATAGGATTTAAAATATGTCTATCTAAAATGCATGAATATAATACAATATGAGAAGACAACAAATGAAATTAAAATATGTTTCTAGTATTATCAGGGAAGTAATAACAACAATATTTTGTAATGGGCTGAAATAAATCAAGATTATATTGTATAATCACTAGAGTATCTACTAGACAAAAAGACAAAAAGAATGTTAAATTAACACATTAATACGGAGACATGGGCGTATTATCAGGGAAGTAATAACAACAATATTTTGTAATGGGCTGAAATAAATCAAGATTATATTGTATAATCACTAGAATATCTACTAGACAAAAAGACAAAAAGAATGTTAAATTAACACATTAATACGGAGACATGGGCTAACAAAACAATGTTGGCATTATACAAGTAAAAACAAGAAGAAAGAAAAAAGAAAGAATTAGTTCATATAGAAAACAAATAGTAATATAATAGATATAGATTCAGCTATTTCAATAATTCAATTAAATATAAATGAACTAAATTGTCTCCTTGACAGATTGATTTTTTAGACTTGCTAAACTAGAACAAGTGAAGATATTTGGGCCTTCACACATGCCAGATTGATAGATGGTTCCATTTTCTTTACTTGTATGTACATGTGCTCTTAAATTGTATGTCATAGTTTACAGAGAAAATTCACTAAACACATACTATGTATACCCACATGTCAATTATGTATTTTCCATGGTTACTATTTAATTGATTTTTTCACACTGTTACCTCTTATTTATAAATGGTAACAATGATTGTGTAATAAACTGAAAGGACATGGTTGAACTAATACAAATGAACACCATATATAAGGTAATTTATACTTATAGAACTAAGGACAACACAGATTTCTTAGAGACTAGTGGTATGCCACCATTTAAAAAATTCTCCTTTTCTCAATTTATTATCTACTTATTGACACTCATTAAACAGCATTGTACCATTGACAATAATAAAAATGTTCTATATTTGCTCTGTTAGATACAACAACAACAAGATCCTGTTTCTTCTTAACTGTGTACCAGTTGATTTCTCAGCTATCAATGGGTCTCTCCTGTGGTGATTATTACTGTGATTTTTTTAATGGTGATTTTCTATTTTACTCATTTTTTCTGTATTTGTTAATTGGAATTAGCCTGCAAGAAAGAGTAGTCCTTTCTTTCCATTCAGAATCAGTCAGATGGATTTAAGGATATTTACTTTATTCAATAAGCTATAATCCAATATTATGATTATTTTGCTTCACAAATTGTACTAGTGTGGGCCTTTTTTTGAGCAGTTTCTGACTTTCTGACAATTTGACAATACAAGATTATCTAGGCACATCTTGAATTATCCCCATCCTGGTCCTAAAAATAACCACTTTTATAGGGAACAGTGATACTTTTTTTTATTGGAGAATGATTATTTATTTATTTTGTGTGTGTGTGTGTGTGACCAGTAAGGGGATTGCAACCCTTGGCTTGGTGTCGCCCGCACTGCGCTCAGCCAGTGAGTGCACCGGCCATCCCTATATAGGATCCGAACCCGCGGCCTCGGCGCTCCCAGTGCCATACTCTCCGAGTGAACCACGGGTTCGGCCCTTGGAGAATGATATTTAAAAACTAAGACTTGGGCATTAAGTGTAATAATTGCTACTGTCACACTACTTCTTCTAGGCCTTCTTAACAGAGAGGGCTAGAAAATTAATATTTTTATATACATACATATATACACAGACGTGCACACACACACACACAGTCATGTGCCACATAACACTGTTTTGGTGAATGATGGACTGCATATAACATGGTGGTCCCATAAAATTATAATGGAGCTAAAAAATATCAATCACCTAGTAAATGTCATAGCCATCCTAACATTGTAGCACAGTGCATTTTTCACATGTTTGCAGTAATGCTGGTGTAAACAAACCTACTGAAAAATATGTTGAGGAGAAGTGCCTGGCTCACCCATGGGGTGACCATCCCAAAGCACAGACCCTTTAAGATAGAAAGCCAAGCATTTGACATATTAGGTCTCACCCCAAATGAAAGGGATGTTTTTTGCTTTAGAACTCTAATATTTTTAAATAATTCTCACCCATCTCTGTATTAAAATAACAGTTAATAACGACTAACATCTACTGAGAGTTTGCTGAGTGCCAAGCATATACTTTTCCTCTAATTTAATTTTCATAACTTTGTGGGAGTGATATTATTCTAATCCTCATTTAACTGATGAGGAAAATGAGACACATAGAAACTTAGTAACATGATTAGAGGGCCCACAGTTATGCAACTAGTGGCCAGTGTAGATAATAGGAAAATTCGTTGCTGTTCTCTTTTATAATTCCCACAATGACAAATCACCTAATGACTCATTTCTCAGAATTCTTCTTCATCCTTAAACAATGCATGGCTCTGTGTGTGTGTGTGTGTGTGTGTGTGTGTGTACACACACACATATGTATATACGTATAAACAAAATTGCTAGAAGTATAATTTTATGCATATTAATTGGCTTTACTTACAATTCTAATACACACACACATATGTATATACATATAAACAAAATTGCTAGAAGTATAATTTTATGCATATTAATTGGCTTTACTTACAATTCTAGAATCTGGCAGCAGCAGCCTGGACCAAAAATATTTGAGAATGTTCTATCCTACCACATGCGCAGGTCATATTTATTGCCAGAGTAAAGCAAGTGACAGACATAAACGACTTGATGGGTTACAGCTCATCATTTGTCTCATTTGAGCATGGTATGATAGCCTCACATGGACAAGGTCTGATCAGTTGGCAGCCTGTGATGAAGTCAGGCTTGGCCGCTATAATTGGCTGAGACCTTGGCTACCTGTTATGCAGAATATACTTCCAGGCTAGGTTAGAGTCAGTTTAAACATCAGGTTTGGTTACATTTTACTATTACAAAGAAACCTCTAGGTCATACTTAAAATATGTATGGAGGCAGCTTTAGGCCAAACATTTCAATTTAACTGTAAATAAATAAATAAGTAAATAAATATATTGATACCTCCAACTATAAGCCAGCACCACAAGATTTGTTCTAGCTTTTCCCCTTTCCTTATTTATAATTTTATAGCTTTCTTCTCTTAACTTTCTTCCCGGCAAAAGACCTGGATCTCATTATCTGCAATGATATGTGTATGCATTTTTCAATCCTATTACACATATCAGTTAGTTTTAGAATTGCTAACCCTCACCTTCTGAAAAACAAATTTATCCCTCTAAATGCAGTGTTTCTGTACGATTCTTTTTGTCTTTAGCCTTCAGAATCCTGTAAAAACACTTTGGTCAGCTCTTTTCTTCCC
Source organism: Galeopterus variegatus (assembly GCF_000696425.1). NCBI lineage: Eukaryota > Metazoa > Chordata > Mammalia > Dermoptera > Cynocephalidae > Galeopterus > Galeopterus variegatus. Next base: position 373,513 of record NW_007727699.1, on the reverse strand, counting down.
AAGGCCCATGTAGGTGGTATGTGATTTATTTGTAATACAGATTCTTGGTCACTTACTTCACTACACCATTGATACTACCAAATCTTGGCTAATTTTTTTTTAACTATGTCAATAAAAATTCAGTCTTTGTGGTGTAAAGACCTATGAGCTTTGACAAGTGCATAGAGCCATATATCCATACAATTATAGAACTGTAGAGCATATCTGCTTCATAACACAACTTTTCTCATAATGATCTTTGTAGTCAATTCCTGCCCCTACCTCCCAAATGCTGACAATTAATGACCTTTGCTTTCATCCCTATATTTTTTGCCTGTTCAAGAACATGAAATTAATATAATACTTAGTCTTTGAGGTCTGGGTTTTTCCAAGCAAACTATTTTTATGGTTTATCTATGCTGTCTTGTGAATCAACACTTTGTCCTTTAGGTGTTACTGATTAATATGCTATTGTACAGGTATGCTATAGTTGTTTATCCATTAACTAGTTGAAGAAGATCTGCAATTTTCCCAGTTTTTGGTAATTAAGAATAAAGATGTTATAAACATTTGTGTAAAGGTCTTTGTACAAACACATTTTCATTTCCTCTGGGTAGATAATTAATAGGCTTGAAATTGCTAGGTCATGTGGTGATTATAGGTTTAGACTTATAAGAAATTGTTAAAATGATTTCTAAAGTAGCTGACCTATACTGTATTCTCACAAAGTGAAAAAGTATTGGGTCATGCAGGAATGTGTTGGCCATTACAATTACTTTGTATTTAATTTTGAGGGAAATGGAGAGGCACCAAAACTATAAAGCATGGGAGTAGTATGACATGATGGAAAACTACATTTTGAAAAATCACTTTAGTTTCTATATTGAGGCGTCAAAAGTGAAACTAGTTAACGAACTTTTACACATAGACCCAAAGGAACATACACTTTCTGTCTCTGTCTTCTCTGTCTGTCTCTCTCACACACACGCCAAACACACACACACTCGCCACATCAATCTTACAGCCTCTTGTGATTATTACTGTAATAATAATGGAGATTATTGAGAATAAGGGTTTTGAAGTCAGGTAGTGTTATGCCTCCAGCTTTTTTTTTTTTTCCCCCTCAGCATTGCTTTGGCTATGCATGATATTTTGTTATTCCATATAAATGTCTGTATAGTTTTTTCCATTTCTGAGAAAAATGTCATTGGAATTTTTGTCGGGTCCGCCGCCAGCCAACCCGTACAGCCCTAGCCTCGTTCCTTCTGGTCGGCGAGCAAACAGCCCAGGATTCCTCTTTCCCTCCTGTCCCCTTTAGAAGGGGACAGGGAAAGAGAGTCGTGAAGAGAGGTGAGCACACTGCCGGCCGGTTAAAGGACACTCAGACGTGGCGGGGGTTCTGCCAAGCAGTTCCGTTTATTA
>NW_007727699.1:371301-371933 GCF_000696425.1 Galeopterus variegatus | reverse complement strand
TTTGTAGAAATTTAAATTTCTATTTTTTCCCAAAGATGGGTCATTTATTTATTATCTTGTACTTTATGATTTCTTACCAGTGGCATGAGCTTTTCACTTTCAATCTTCCTATTGTATTTATTTTGAAAAGAGGTCATGTGTAAGTTATGTTTAAATCAAACAACCTTTAATGTCCAAAAATATTGACCTATTGGCAAAATTTATTAACTTAGTCTTTTTTTCTAATTGGTTATAAAAACTCTTTATTTTATATCTTTATGTCAATATGTCTTCTCATTAAAAGTAATTTCTATTGTCCTATCCTCCAATGTTATATGTTTAGTTATGATAACTTCCCTGTAAAATTTGGGTAGCGAGGGATAAACAAACGTTGGAAAATTGGTTTAAGTCTTTCTACAAATACACAATTTTTGTTGGCAGAGGTGGGACTATAACCCAACATCCTTTTCTCATTCTTTCTTTAATTCTTATTCCTTTCTTCAGTCTAAAGATTTTGAGAAAAGTTGAAGCCAAAAGAATATTTTTTAAAAAGAAACTTAGTAAGTGTTTTTCCTATGTTTTCTTTAAGAATTTTTATTGTTTCAGGGTGTGTATTTAATTCTTTAATCCATTTTGAGTTGATTTTAGTATAT
>NW_007727699.1:333279-370137 GCF_000696425.1 Galeopterus variegatus | reverse complement strand
ATGAAAAAATGCTCAACATCACTCAGCATTTGGGAAATGCAAATCAAGACCACACTGAGATACCATCTCACCCAGGTTAGGATGGCTAATATCCAAAAGACTGTGAATGATAAATGCTGGCAAGGTTGCAGAGAAAAAGGAACTCTCATACCTTGTTGGTGGGATTGCAAAATGGTGCAGCCTCTATGCAAAATGGTATGGAGGTTCCTCAAACAACTGCAGGTAGATCTACCATATGACCCAGCTATCCCACTGCTGGGAATATACCCACAGCAATGGAAAGCATCAAGTCGAAGGTATACCTGTTCCCTAATGTTCATCACAGCACTCTTTACAATAGCCAAGAGCTGGAACCAGCCTGAATGTCCATCATCGGATGAGTGGATCGGAAAGCATCAAGTCGAAGGTATACCTGTTCCCTAATGTTCATCACAGCACTCTTTACAATAACCAAGAGCTGGAACCAGCCTGAATGTCCATCATCGGATGAGTGGATACGGAAAATGTGGTATATCTACACAATGGAATACTACTCTGCCATAAAAAAGAATGAAATACTGCCATTTGCAAAGACACAGATGGACCTAGAGAGAATTATATTAAGTGAAACAAGTCAGGCACAGAAAGAGAAATATCACATGTTCTCACTTATTTGTGGGAGCTGAAAATAAATAAATACACAAAAACGGGGGGCGCTGGGAGAAGAAGAAGACATAACAAATACAATTCCTTGAAGTTGATATGACAAGCAAACAGAAAGGACATTTTGGGGAGGGAGTGGGGAGAGGGAGACGGGAGGGAGGTTTTGGTAATGGGCCACAATAATCAACCACATTGTATATTGACAAAATAATATAAAATTTGGAAGAAAACAAAAGAAACTTAAGATAAATGTAATATGACTTAGATAAAAATTTCCATTCCTATTAAGGATGATTTAGATATTTCTATGGAGTTAATATATTTCTGAATGCAAACAATCAAAAATAACATTTAATAATAATATTAACAAAACAATCTTTACAACCTTTTAACATTTGTATACTGAGACAGAATAAAATCTTAAGAATGACTGACAATCTGTTGTATCATGTGTCTTCTAACTAGGAATCTGTCATGTTTATTCTTATTCAAGGAGGGTGACAGCAGTTGGGAAAAAATTAAATGGCCTTTTAAAAAATAAAGCACACATGACCAATGCCATATGGTTTTTTCCCTATAACTGTATTGAATATATTTAGGAAAGAATATCAAGAAAGAGAGTAAAATAAATTATTTCAGAAATGGTCTTGTATTTTAAACAAATGTACAACAAATGTCATTTAGTATTTAGTGACCAAATACAATCCTGAGCTATAAATTTTAAACCAGATATAAAGTAGTAATATAGACACGTTGAATAATAAAACTTGTCATTAAGAAAAAATTAAGCAGATTCAAAAGTGGAGAGACAGGAAAAATAAACCACAGTACCCTTGTTGCCTAAATTAAAAACAAACAAACAAACAAAAAAAACTTTATGGACAATCATCTGTCTGCCCATCCTCTCCTAAATCTGAACTATTTTGAGGCAAGTCCAAGAATTTATGCTTTTATATTTAAAAAATATTCCTGAATGTTTCTCTAAAATATAAGTATTATTTTCAAGTACTATAAAATATCATTATTCTAAATAAAAACAGTAAAACATATTTAATGTCATTTGATATGTTATCAGATAGAAGAAGAGGAGACACTTGTAATTCATTTTATAAAGTTGATATTACCCTGATACTGGAATTTGTCACTTAAAACAATACAGCTCAATACTTTCTATGAACATAGATACAAAAATCCTTAACAAAATATATAACTTATATATGTGTGTTTGTGTGTATGTGTGTGTGTATATATTCTCTACTATCACCAAATGGTGTTTATTACAGTGATGCAAGGCTTAAGTTTGCAAATCATTCAGTATTGTCCACCATATTATTAGGCTAAAGAAGAAAAATTATATGATCATTTCAATCAATGCAGAAAAAGTATTTGATGAAGTTTAACATCCACTCAGGATAAAACCACTCAGAAAAAAATAGGGATATATCAGAACTTCGTATAATAAAGCAAATATAAAAAGACTGCAGCTAACATTATATTTAATGGTGAAAGACTGAATGCTTCCCCCTAAGCTTGGGAACATGAAAAGAATGTCTGTTCTTTCCACTCTTATTAAGCATAGTGCTGATAGTTCTAGCCAGTAAAATAAACCAAGAAGAGACAATCAAAGCATATAGATTTTAAAGCAAAAAAATAAATCTGTCCCTATTATCAGGTGATGTGCTTGTCTATGTAGAACATTCTTAAAAATTTACCAAAAAATTTCTACTACTAATCAGTGAATTTAGGAAGGCCTCAGGATACAAGATAAACATATACAAATCAACTGAATTTCTATATATAACCAATGAAAATATGAACACTTAAAAATGCAATGCAAATAACACCAAGATATTACAAATCTAACAAGTTTTTTATATACACATAGATATTTTTATATACACATATATATAGCATATGCAAGACAACAAACATTTGAAGAAAAAGATCAAAATAAAATAGAATATATTAAAATAAATAGATATATTCCATGTTCATGGAGCCAAAGATTCAATATTGTTAAGATGTTAATTGTTCCATACTTCAATATTGATTTCTTCCACATTTCAAAATTGAAAATTTCAATCAAAATGTTCAATGCAGCTTTACTTGTTCATTATAACAAAACATTGGAAACAACTCGAATGTTCTCAAAGGGTGAATGATTAAACAAGCTGTGCACATCAATAATAATTAAAAAATGAACAAACTATTGATACATGCAATATCCTGAATGAATGTCCAGAGAATTATGCTGAGTAAAAATAAAGCCAATCCAAAAGACCATAGACTGTGTGACTGCATTTATATAACATTCTTGAAATGACACAATTATACAAATGGAGAACAGATTTATGAATGCCAGAGGCTATGGAGTTAAGTGGGAAAGGAGGAAAGTGAGTGTGGCCACCAAATGGAAATGTGAGAGATTTTGTGTTAATGAAAATGTTCTCATCTTTACAATACCAGTATTTTGGTGCAATACTGCACTATAGTTTTTCAAGATATTACCAATGGAGAAACTGGGTAAAGAGTGCACTAGATCTCTCCATAATAATCATATACAGTGTATATTGACAAAATAAAAATTTTAAAAATAAAAAAAAAAATGACTTAATTCAAATTTATTACATTTCTCTGTATCAATTTTTATAATTGCATGCGAAATCTGTAATATCTCAAAATAAAAAGTTTAATTAAAAATGACTTATCTGTATCAATTTTTATAATTGCATGCGAAATCTGTAATATCTCAAAATAAAAAGTTTAATTGAAAATGACTTAATTCAAATTTATTACATTTTCATACAAACTTTTTAAAGCTTATTTCTTCAAATTAATATTCAAATAGAGTCAATGATCACAATTAGTTGGTATGTCTCTATTTATAACTTATTTCTTGAATTCTTGGTCATTTGTCCATAATTTTTACAATCTGAATTTTGCTGATTGATGATTTGCTTTTTACCTTAACATACACTGCTGTTGGTTAAATTTCTTGTAATTTAGTAGTTAAAACTAAAGACTAAATGTCTCTAAGGTGAAGTTATTTTCACAGATGTGTTCTGTGCCTCTGACAGGATGCATATAATACCTACTGTGTGTTATGTTTTGAGATATTTATTAGCAATCGCTGATGACTATTGCCTAGATTCATCATTTCATTGGTGGTGAAAAAGAATGACAAGATTCTAATTCTGTTATTCCTTTTGTATCTATTAGCCTGGTACTTGTTTAACAGAAATTTTCCCATATTAACAAGTTGGTAACATTCCTATATGAATGTAAGGATAAATGCTTGATTCTTTTCCATTAGAGATGAGTTTTGAAAATATAGATTTGGTTACTTAGCATCACACAGAGTTGAAAATTAGATGTTTATGTATTTTGTTATAAAAATATATTATGGCCTCATGGATTTTATATATTTAAAGTGCTCATTCCATAGTAGCTATTGTTAGTATAAATATTAAAATTGCCCCATCTTTGGCCAGGTAACCACTCTAAAATGTTTCCAGAGTCAATTTGACAAGTCCTTAATAGTCTGTAATAGCACTCTTACTTTTGGTATTTACAGAATATTCCAGGCTCATCTTGGACGTTTCCAACTACAGCCTTAATATCAACCAATTCACAAATGACACTTTATTCTATCTTATAAAGAATGTTATGCAAATATATAAATTTTTGAGATAAATGTACCATTCGTGGCAATATTGGTTTTGTGGTAATGAAACACAACAAGCAAAACGCTTATTTTTATAGATCAGTTTTCATTAGTTTATAATGACAATTTAAATAAAAATTTAAGAATACAAGATATTTTTCTTAAACATATATAGGGCTGGCCCCGTGGCTTACTTGGGAGAGTGCAGCGCTGATAGCACTGAGGCCGTGGGTTTGGATCCTATATAGGGATGACCGGTGCACTCATTGGCTGAGCGTGGTGCAGACCACACCGTGCCGAGGGTTGCGATCCCCTTACCGGTCAAAAAAGGAAAAAAACAAACAGACAAACATATATATCTTTCTCCTTTCTCCCACACCCAAAATCCCAGATCCCAAAAACAACATATTTTACTCATTTCCTATCCCACAATACACCAACAATCTCAATAACCAAAACAAATAACATAATGACATGAAATACTTTGATTTTCTTGAACATGTTTTTCTTATCCTTAGGTTATGTCATATTAATAATTTTAGTCAATTTATTGCATTTTAATATCACTTTATATAATTTATATTATGTGATCATGCCAATATAACATTAATTTAATTTCTTCATTTTCAATTTTTAATTATTACTTTAAAAATTATTTTAAAAACATAAAATATATGCATGGTTCCAACAAAGTCAAATATATAAATCAAAGTATACTCAATGAAATCTAGATTCTATTATGTCCCTTTTACTACTGTGTTTTCTCTCTTCACATATAGGTAATGTATACATATATATGACTATATGCACACAAATAATTGCACACACATCCACATACATACATAATACATATATATGTATAGACTTTTCTTCACTTTTTAACATTATTTTAATACTTAATATATCCTGAAGATCACTACTAAATATAACAGTATATAGAGTTATTTCACACATTATTTTATTGCATTATTTATTTTATTTTATTTTATTATATGCTACATTTCATTATTATATCACAAATAATACCACAATAAATAGACTTGTATGTTTGGATTTTTGACAGTATAACTTTGAAATAGATTTCCAGTAGTGAACTTTCTGAGTCAGAATCAAAGTCTAAGTATGTATTCTAGATATTGGCCAATTCCCCTCTATAAATGTTGCCATTTTGTATTCTCACAAATGATATTTAAAACTACATATGTTCTCATGGCCTCATCAACCTAGTACATCATCAAGCTTTAATATTTGTTTAGCCTATAAGTGAGAAATAGAATATCAATGTTATAGTTTTCAATGTTTCTTGTTATAAGAGTTTGAGCATATTTTCATATATTTAAGGTACCTGGTAATTATTTTTGGTAAACTGCAGTTTATATCTCCTGTTCATGTTTCTATTGGTCTGCTGTGGTTTGAATGTCTCCCAAGCTCATGTTGAAACTTAACTCCCAATATGGTGGTGGAAGCTGGGGCCTTTAAGATGTAACTGGATCACAGGAACTGTGCCCTTGTGAATGAATTGATCCATTCGTGGAGTAATGAGTTGATAATGGGTTGTCATGTGCATGATTCTGATGGCTTCATAAGGAGATTGAGTGAGCAGGTGAGCTCTCTCTTTCTTGCCATTCTCCCCATTATACCCTGTGTTAGTTACCACAGGAGTCTTTCCAGAGTCCCCACCAAAAAGAAGGTCCTCACTGGATGAGTTCCCTGAACCTTGGACTTCCCAGCCTCCAAAACTGTAAGAATTAAACATACCCTGTGTTAGTTACCACAGGAGTCTTTCCAGAGTCCCCACCAAAAAGAAGGTCCTCACCGGATGAGTTCCCTGAACCTTGGACTTCCCAGCCTCCAAAACTGTAAGAATTAAACTTCAATCCTTTATAAATTACCCAGTTTCAGGTATTCTGCTATAAGCAATAGAACATGGACTAATACATGGTCCATGTATTTTTATTCTCTATTTTACAAAATATATCTTAAAGATATTATGTGTGCGACTTTATTTACCAATTGATTTCAGTTCATAATTTGTCATTTTAACTTGCCTTTTGGTCATCTGTACTTTTTCTTTTTATGTTATCAAATGTATCAGGTTTTTCCTTACTGTGTCTGGAGAGTGAGTTATAATTAGAAAAATGTTCTTCATCAAGTAATAAAAAAACTATGCTATTTTTATATAAAATCTCTAATCTATTTGGAATTATTGTACATGCGGGAGAAAAAAATTTACTTTTATTTTTGTATTATTACTATCCAGTTACACCAACACAAGTTAATTTAAAAAGTACAGTGTTTTCCCAAGAATTTAAGATGACACTTTTANCCATAATAATCATATACAGTGTATATTGACAAAATAAAAATTTTAAAAATAAAAAAAAAAATGACTTAATTCAAATTTATTACATTTCCATACAAACTTTTTAAAGCTTATTTCTTCAAATTAATATTCAAATAGAGTCAATGATCACAATTAGTTGGTATGTCTCTATTTATAACTTATTTCTTGAATTCTTGGTCATTTGTCCATAATTTTTACAATCTGAATTTTGCTGATTGATGATTTGCTTTTTACCTTAACATACACTGCTGTTGGTTAAATTTCTTGTAATTTAGTAGTTAAAACTAAAGACTAAATGTCTCTAAGGTGAAGTTATTTTCACAGATGTGTTCTGTGCCTCTGACAGGATGCATATAATACCTACTGTGTGTTATGTTTTGAGATATTTATTAGCAATCGCTGATGACTATTGCCTAGATTCATCATTTCATTGGTGGTGAAAAAGAATGACAAGATTCTAATTCTGTTATTCCTTTTGTATCTATTAGCCTGGTACTTGTTTAACAGAAATTTTCCCATATTAACAAGTTGGTAACATTCCTATATGAATGTAAGGATAAATGCTTGATTCTTTTCCATTAGAGATGAGTTTTGAAAATATAGATTTGGTTACTTAGCATCACACAGAGTTGAAAATTAGATGTTTATGTATTTTGTTATAAAAATATATTATGGCCTCATGGATTTTATATATTTAAAGTGCTCATTCCATAGTAGCTATTGTTAGTATAAATATTAAAATTGCCCCATCTTTGGCCAGGTAACCACTCTAAAATGTTTCCAGAGTCAATTTGACAAGTCCTTAATAGTCTGTAATAGCACTCTTACTTTTGGTATTTACAGAATATTCCAGGCTCATCTTGGACGTTTCCAACTACAGCCTTAATATCAACCAATTCACAAATGACACTTTATTCTATCTTATAAAGAATGTTATGCAAATATATAAATTTTTGAGATAAATGTACCATTCGTGGCAATATTGGTTTTGTGGTAATGAAACACAACAAGCAAAACGCTTATTTTTATAGATCAGTTTTCATTAGTTTATAATGACAATTTAAATAAAAATTTAAGAATACAAGATATTTTTCTTAAACATATATAGGGCTGGCCCCGTGGCTTACTTGGGAGAGTGCAGCGCTGATAGCACTGAGGCCGTGGGTTTGGATCCTATATAGGGATGACCGGTGCACTCATTGGCTGAGCGTGGTGCAGACCACACCGTGCCGAGGGTTGCGATCCCCTTACCGGTCAAAAAAGGAAAAAAACAAACAGACAAACATATATATCTTTCTCCTTTCTCCCACACCCAAAATCCCAGATCCCAAAAACAACATATTTTACTCATTTCCTATCCCACAATACACCAACAATCTCAATAACCAAAACAAATAACATAATGACATGAAATACTTTGATTTTCTTGAACATGTTTTTCTTATCCTTAGGTTATGTCATATTAATAATTTTAGTCAATTTATTGCATTTTAATATCACTTTATATAATTTATATTATGTGATCATGCCAATATAACATTAATTTAATTTCTTCATTTTCAATTTTTAATTATTACTTTAAAAATTATTTTAAAAACATAAAATATATGCATGGTTCCAACAAAGTCAAATATATAAATCAAAGTATACTCAATGAAATCTAGATTCTATTATGTCCCTTTTACTACTGTGTTTTCTCTCTTCACATATAGGTAATGTATACATATATATGACTATATGCACACAAATAATTGCACACACATCCACATACATACATAATACATATATATGTATAGACTTTTCTTCACTTTTTAACATTATTTTAATACTTAATATATCCTGAAGATCACTACTAAATATAACAGTATATAGAGTTATTTCACACATTATTTTATTGCATTATTTATTTTATTTTATTTTATTATATGCTACATTTCATTATTATATCACAAATAATACCACAATAAATAGACTTGTATGTTTGGATTTTTGACAGTATAACTTTGAAATAGATTTCCAGTAGTGAACTTTCTGAGTCAGAATCAAAGTCTAAGTATGTATTCTAGATATTGGCCAATTCCCCTCTATAAATGTTGCCATTTTGTATTCTCACAAATGATATTTAAAACTACATATGTTCTCATGGCCTCATCAACCTAGTACATCATCAAGCTTTAATATTTGTTTAGCCTATAAGTGAGAAATAGAATATCAATGTTATAGTTTTCAATGTTTCTTGTTATAAGAGTTTGAGCATATTTTCATATATTTAAGGTACCTGGTAATTATTTTTGGTAAACTGCAGTTTATATCTCCTGTTCATGTTTCTATTGGTCTGCTGTGGTTTGAATGTCTCCCAAGCTCATGTTGAAACTTAACTCCCAATATGGTGGTGGAAGCTGGGGCCTTTAAGATGTAACTGGATCACAGGAACTGTGCCCTTGTGAATGAATTGATCCATTCGTGGAGTAATGAGTTGATAATGGGTTGTCATGTGCATGATTCTGATGGCTTCATAAGGAGATTGAGTGAGCAGGTGAGCTCTCTCTTTCTTGCCATTCTCCCCATTATACCCTGTGTTAGTTACCACAGGAGTCTTTCCAGAGTCCCCACCAAAAAGAAGGTCCTCACCGGATGAGTTCCCTGAACCTTGGACTTCCCAGCCTCCAAAACTGTAAGAATTAAATTTCAATCCTTTATAAATTACCCAGTTTCAGGTATTCTGCTATAAGCAATAGAACATGGACTAATACATGGTCCATGTATTTTTATTCTCTATTTTACAAAATATATCTTAAAGATATTATGTGTGCGACTTTATTTACCAATTGATTTCAGTTCATAATTTGTCATTTTAACTTGCCTTTTGGTCATCTGTACTTTTTCTTTTTATGTTATCAAATGTATCAGGTTTTTCCTTACTGTGTCTGGAGAGTGAGTTATAATTAGAAAAATGTTCTTCATCAAGTAATAAAAAAACTATGCTATTTTTATATAAAATCGCTAATCTATTTGGAATTATTGTACATGCGGGAGAAAAAAATTTACTTTTATTTTTGTATTATTACTATCCAGTTATACCAACACAAGTTAATTTAAAAAGTACAGTGTTTTCCCAAGAATTTAAGATGACACTTTTACTGTGTTTGTGTGTGTATGTGTTTAATATAATTGGATCTAATTAGAAATTTTCTATTTCTTTATATGTATCTGTCCATTGCTTCACTACCATTATCATACTATCACATTATTTTAATTATAGAGAAATGTATTTTATCAGGACAGCCTTTTCAAAACTGGTGTTAGGAATAGTGCACATCCACAAGCAGAACAATGACATTGGATCTTTATCTCACACCATATCAACTAAAAATGTATTAAAGACTGAAACACAAAACCTGAAACCCTAAGAAAACATAGGTAAAAAAGCATCTTGACAATAGTCTAGGCAATAATTCTTTTTTTTGATAAGACTCCAAAAGCACAGGCAATAAAAACAAAATTAGGCAAATGGGATTGCATCAAACTAAAAAGTTTCTGCACAGCAAAGGAAACAATCAACAGAGTAGAGAGACAAACTACAGGTTGGGAAAAAGTATTAGAAAACCATACATTTGGTAAAAGGATAATACCCCAAATTCGTAAGTAACTCAAACCACTCAACACTAAGAAAACCAATAACCCAATTGAAAAATGGGCAAAGGCCCTGAATAGACATCTCTCAAAAGAAGACATACAAGTGGCCAACAGGTATATGAAAAGGTGCTCAACATCACTAATCATCAGAAAAGTGCAAATTAAAACCACAAGTAGATATCACCTCACACCTGTTACAATGGCATTATCCGTAAGACAAAAGACATCAAGTGTTGGCCATAATGTGGAGAAAAGGAAACCCTAGTACACATTCGTGCGTAATGTAAATCAGTACAGCCCATATGAAAAAAAGTATGGAGGTTGCTTATAATATTAAAAATAGAACTACCATATGATTCAGCAATCTCACTTCTCAATATATACCCAAAGGAAAGGAAGTCAGTATGTCAGAGATATATCTGCACTCCTGTGTTCGTTGCAACATTATTCACAATAGCTAAGATAAAAAATGGATCTTAGTGTCCATCCAGATAAATGGAAAAAGAACATGTGTTACCTATATATGAAAGTACTTCAAAAAGTTCACAGAAAATAGAATTAAAAGATAACATGAGTTCTTCCCCAAATTTTGTAAAGACCCCTTGTATATATAGTATACATATATGCAATATATGGTATACATATATACATACAATGAAATACTATTCACCTTCAAAAAAAGGAAATTCTATTATTCGTGACAACATGGATGAACCTGAAGACATTATGCTAAGTGAATAAGCCTGACACAGGAGGACAAATACTGTTTGATTCCACTTATATGCAGAATCTAAAAAGTTAAACTCGTAGGTGCAGAGAGTAGTGATCAGCAGGATAGGACTGGAATGTTGGCTATGTTGTCAGTCGTTAGAAGTCTCAGTTAGACAGGATGAATAAATTCTGAAGATGTATTGTTCAGTGTAGTGACTATAGTTAGTAATAATGTATTGTATACTGGAAAATTGTTGAGAGTTAATCTTAAATATTCTCTTCACAAAAATCTAAGTATGTGAAATGATGACTATGTTAATTAGCTTGATTTTACCATTTCACATTGTAAATATGCAAGATCTCATTAGGAAATGTGCGTACTTCTTCTTTTTTTTTTTTTTTTTTTTTTTTTTTTTGGGTCAGTTATTCCTTTATAAAGCCTGGGGAAAAAAAAATGAAAGACAAATAAATAAATAAAAAAAACGATAAACCTGGTTAAAAGAAGACATTTTTGCTCGCTATTGATAGATTGCTTCAAAAATGTCCAAAGGGTTTGTCTTCTAATGAGATTTTTCAAATAAAAAAAATTTTTACATAAAAAAAGAATGCCACTGTGAAAACTGCCTTCTCATTTCCTCTCTCTTCTTTCTTTCAGACACTTTTATGATTTTCTCTGTTTTTCTCCAGAAAAATTGCTTTGTTTAGAAAATTGCTTTTTCCTTAGAGAGAATTATGTGTGTGTGTGTATATATATATATATACATGTATACACACACACACACACACACACACATATATATGTTCCTGATATGGTTGTTTTACTGTAGTTTTACTTATTTAAGCCGTTCTCAAATATTTAAGATTATATCTCTTTACCTTCAAAATTTACACTCAAAATTTATTGAGAACTCCAATGAGTATTAATTTGGGTTATATTTATCAATATTAACTATTCCTATATTAGAAATTCAAACCAAGATATTTTCAAATTTTAAAACATTAATATATTAACTTACTTTAAATTGCAATAATACATAGATGTATCTCACATATTTTAATTAAAAAAAACATATTTTCCGAAACAAAAAAAATTGTAAGAATGGTATTTCTCTACCTTTTTCTCTTTTTTTTTTAACAATATTTCAATATCTAGTTTAATAGAAAACCTTTATATTCTTTTAAAAGTGTCTGAATTAAATCTGTCATAATATGTTGTTTTGGTTGAGTATATAAAGAACTTCTATCTCAACAGAGTTATAAAGTTGGGTATGAATGGATTATACCAGCAGCCTTTGCAGAAAATTGTGGATGTACTTTGATATTACATGCAATTTGGCAAGGGGTCATTTACTAATGGTTACTGAAATATGGAATCTAAAACTATATTAGTTAAATTCTTATAATCTAGTAAATTATAACCCGTTTTCTATCTTGAACTTTGAATGATCTTTATAGTAAGCATACATATATTAATATATATATATTATTGTTAAAAAATGCATTGGTCATTTGGAAAAAAATAGTTCACTGAGTTGTGCATATACGAACAATATTTTACTAAATAATGGATATTGAATAATTTATTTTATATTAAATAATAAAACACGTTGTTATAGTTTGTAATTCAATACAAAGTAATCACATTTTTAAAAATCACTGCTGATTTCATTTTAAAACAACTTAGGAACTGCTAAGCATTCAAACAAACATTAACATATGTATTTTTCAAAATTTAAATTTTCACTCGAATGCTCAAATTTGACTATTGGCAACTAAGTGTCAATTATTTACCTAAAAGTGACACATTTCAGTCATTTTCTAGAAAATGTCTGCTAAAATTTTTAATCTTAGTTGGCATTTGCAAAAATTAAGAAAATAAACTAATCCGCTAATTCAGCACACAACTCAAACAATTGCACATGTTTTCCTTCAGGTCAAATAGAAGTGCTTTATAAGTTCTTCCCATTTTCTTTCACAGATTGTTAAAAGACCTTCACACTGATTTTTTTGATAATTAAGTAAGGTTATACTTTGTTCTAAAAGAGAACAGAAATGTTGAAGACTAGACTTAGCTCCCTCTCCTCAGCATGAATCTCCAGTGTCTATAAAAACAAAGTTTGCCCTCACTATTAACATTTTATTTTATGATATATATTTATAAAAGCATATATCTAATCTTTCAACATGAGTTTTTTCTGTTTGCTCTTGTTTCACTTGTGTGTTAAAATATTTGGTCAAATAAGCCATTTAAGACAATTAGACTTTCGAAATTACAGGAATTTTGTCTTGTATTTTGATTGCAAGTGATAGTAATGAGTAATCTTTACTGCATTTTTATCATCCTGATGAACCACTACCTGTAAGTCATCTATTTTGACTGAATTATTACTTTTCTTATTAATTATGTAATTGAATTATGTGGCCATATTCTATAATAGGAAATATGAAGGGAAAAAAAAAGCCAGCATGATTAATTTAAATGTTTAGAATTCAATAACTAAAGATGTCTTAAGAAGTATTTTGACTACACACACACACACACACACACACACACACACACCTTTAAAGTTAAAGCAAGATTAATTCACCAAAAATCTGAATTTTATAATTTAAATTAGTGTGTGTTCTTGCATCTGCTTTCCATGTCTGCTCAACTACGTCAATAACAGTGAATTAACCCTTAGTTTGTAAAACGTAGAAATTACAGAACATATGACCTTGTTCTTGTCCTCTTCGCTCATATCTTTTTCACAGGTGAACATATGAACTTCATTGAGAAAAGATGACTTGTCCAAAATCACAGAATATTTTATTTATTTATTTTTGTGACCACAGTGGATTAGAATAGTGTTCATAATTTTATTTTGAATATTTTACCGCAGATTGATTCCATCTTGTTTAAATCATTTGTAAATATTTAGTTAATAAAGCACTTGTAAAAATTCCCATAAAACAGCATGGAAAGAAATCTTGCTCAGCATTTCAGCACACTGACTTCTTTGTTATTTGATTATTGAAGAATTGTATTTATTTCTATTTTCCTCACTGAACTTTAATGAGGCAAACCTTAAAAGATACTGAGTTTATATTTTTAGAAAATGTCTTTGGAAGTTGGCAGACTGGAGGTGCCCAGCGTGCAGTTCTCCCGCAGAAGAGTCCCAGAGCAGAGTGGACAGCGGAAATCCCAGCAGGAGACATTCTCCCTTGAGACCCACCGAGCCGCACTCATCTGGAGCATTTCTTAGCAGTAGCCTCGACTACTCCTGCCCCGAGCTCACCCTCACCACCGCGGAGGTTGCCAGCGCCGTTGTCTGGTCCCCGGGCAGGGATCCATTTTCCTCTATGGGCGTTCCTCTTGCTCCCCACAGCAGCCACCTGCGCTCAACGCTGCAAGGCTCACGCCATCTAAAAGCCACAACCCAAGCCCCTGGAATCGCGGGCCAGGCAAAACCAGCCATGGCCATTGTGCAGCCCCTAGCCCCTAACACAGGTGTGCTGCCATGGCGTCTAGAGCCCCCACCCTGTGAGGATTCCTTAGCAGGCGGCTGAAGCCGTTGGGTAGCAAACCCTGCAGCGCTTCCCCTTCAGGCTTTTACTACTTAGAGATCAGAGCAGCTTCGCATCAGCTATGAATACCCTGCTGCTCACGGATCCCACAGAGAAGGGCTGGAGCAGCTTTGCATCACACCTAAAAGTCCCGTGATCACGGCTCCCACTGGGAGTAACTTGACCGTCTTCATGCCGGCACAGGAGCCCTTCCTTCCTCGCTTCTGCTGGGAGTGATCTGAGCCCCTTCATGCTGGCACTGTGAGCCCCGCCCCCTCACTTCTGCTGGGAGTGACCTGAGTGATTCTACACCAACTCCAGGACCCCACCCCTCAGGACTCCTGCCAGGACTGTCTTGACCTCCTCCAAACTGACCCTGCGAGCCCCACCCTCCATGTTTCTGCTGGGAGTGACTTGAGCTCTTGCACGCTAGTCCCAGAAGCCCCATATCCTGTGACTCTAACAGGGAGAGGCCTCAGCACCACAGCAATAGCACTAGGAGCTCTGCCTCTCACGGTTCTTGCTGGGAGAGGACCCAGCAGCCTGACACCAACCCCAAGAACCCTGCTGCTTACAGCTCTCACTGGGAGTGACTTGAGAGATTCCACACAAACCCTGGGAGGCCCTCCCCCTGCAGCTCTTGCCAGGAGAGTCTTGAGCACCCATAGGTCACCCCCAGGACCCCAGGACCCCACAGCTCTTGCATGGAGAGGCCTCAGCATCCTGGCAATAGCACCTGGAGTCCCACTCTACAAAACTTTCAGCATGAGGGCCCCCAGCAGTCCAGGACCCCAGGACCCCACAGCTCTTGCATGGAGAGGCCTCAGCACCCTGGCAATAGCACCTGGAGTCCCACTCTACAAAACTTTCAGCATGAGGGCCCCCAGCAGTCTGACTCCAGCCCCAGGAGTCCTGCCCCTAATCACTGTCACTGGGAGTGACTTGAGCACCTCTACACCAGCCCTGGAAGTCCTGCCTCCTGTGGCTCAAGCTGGAAGAGGCCTCACAGGCTCAGCACCAGCCCCGAGAGCATTGCCTCTTGCTACTCCCACTCCAGGAGGCCTGAATCACTGGACAGTAGACCCAGAAGTCTCCTCCCAACCATAGTCTATGTGGAATCAAAACTGAACCATTCTATCCAATAGGCAACATAAAACAAACTTTCAGGAGAGATTCTTTCTCACCAAAAGAAAGTCAAGTAACTGAAGAAGAAACCATTGCACCAGATACCAGAAATATGAGAACACAAGAAATTAGGGCAACCTCAAAGGAATGTAATAACACTCAAAAACAACATCCCAATCTACAAGAAGGCCTTGAATTGTTTGAAAAAGAATTCTGAGCAACAATCATAGGGAAACTCAGTGAGATACAAGAAGAGACACATAGGCAACACAATGAAATAAGAAAAATAATCCAAGATATGAAGGAGGAAATCTACAAAGAAGTTAATGCCATAAAAAAGAACGTAGCAGAATTCTTGGAACTGAAAGATTCAATGAAATAAAAACAATATTTGAGAGCTTTAGCATCAGACTAAAGCAAGCAGAAGAAAGAATTTCTGTCCTCAAAGACACTGTTTTCAAAATAACCCAAGCAGACAAATAAAATAAAAAATATTTTTTTAAAAATGAAGAAAACCTCCGAGAACTATCAGACAGCCTCAAGCATATAAATATCTGAAATATAGATGTTCCAGAAGGGGAAGAAAAAGAAAAAAGCATTGAGAACCTATTCAATGAGGTAATAGCAGAAAATTTCCCTGGTATTGGTAGAGAAATTGATTTCCAGATTCAAGAAGCACAAAGATCCCCAAACAAGTTCAATCCAAAATGGTCCTCTCCAAGACACATTGTAGTTAAACTGGCAAAAGTTACAGAAAAAAGAGAGAATCCTAAAAAGAGCAAGAGAAAAACATCAAGTCACCTATAGGGGAGTCCCCATCAGACTAACAGCAGACTTCTCAGCAGAAACCCTGCAGGCCAGAAGAGAATGGAATGATGTGTTTAAAGTACTAAAAGAGAAAAATTGCCAAGCAAGAATACTATACCCATCAAGGCTATCTTTCAGAGATGAAAGCAATATAGTGTATTTCCCAGATAAACAAAAACTATATGAATTTTGTACCACAAGACCAGCCCTACAAGAAACCCGCATGGGAGTCCTACACCTGGAACCCTCCCCCCCAAAATAGTCACCACCATGAACACACTAGGAAGAATAAATCCCACTGATAAAAGACAAAGGCAAATGAGAAAGAGGAAAAGAAAAAGAAAACTATACCATTCCACTTCAAAACCCCAACAAACTGTGAAGTCATCAAACAACAGGGAAAGGAAGGAAAAAAAGACACTTAAAACAACCACACAGGGCCAGCCCGGTGGCGCACTGGATAGTGCACCGCTTGGGAAGCGCGGCGGCGCTCCCATCCGAGGGTTCGGATCCCACATACAGACCGGCTCCCGCTCACTGGCTGAGCGAGGACCTATAGGGGAGTCCCCATCAGACTAAAAGCAGACTTCTCAGCAGAAACCCTGCAGGCCAGAAGAGAATGGAATGATGTGTTTAAAGTACTAAAAGAGAAAAATTGCCAAGCAAGAATACTATACCCATCAAGGCTATCTTTCAGAGATGAAAGCAATATAGTGTATTTCCCAGATAAACAAAAACTATATGAATTTTGTACCACAAGACCAGCCCTACAAGAAACCCGCATGGGAGTCCTACACCTGGAACCCTCCCCCCCAAAATAGTCACCACCATGAACACACTAGGAAGAATAAATCCCACTGATAAAAGACAAAGGCAAATGAGAAAGAGGAAAAGAAAAAGAAAACTATACCATTCCACTTCAAAACCCCAACAAACTGTGAAGTCATCAAACAACAGGGAAAGGAAGGAAAAAAAGACACTTAAAACAACCACACAAAAGAAATTAAATGAGACAATATCTTCCAATAGCTCAATGCTAAGTGTTAATGGATTGAACTCCCCACTCAAAAGACATCTACTGGTTGGATGGATTAAAGAACTAGACCCAATTATATGCTGACTACAAGAACCCACCTCACCTGTAAAGACTCTCACAGGTGAAAAGTAAAAGTGTGGAAAAAGACATACCACACAAATAGAAACAAAAAACAAGCAGGAGTAGCTATTCTTATATCAGGTAAAATAGACTTTAAACCAAAAACTATAAAAAGAGACAAACAAGGCCATTATACAATGATAAAGGGATCTATTCACCAAGAAGACATAACAATCATAAATATATATGTTCCCAAAATTGGTGCACCCAGATTTATAAAGCAAACATCACTGCAGCTAAACAGAGAGACCTCAGTACTGTAATGGTTGGGGACCTGAACATTGCCCTCTCAACACTGGACAGATAATGTAGGCAACAGATCGGTAAGAAAACACAGGATTTAAACTATACTCTCCACCAACTGGACTTGGGATTCACCCAACAACCAGATAATATACATTCTTCTCATCAGCACATGAAACATTCTCCAAGATAGAACACATACTAGGTCACGAGTCAAGTATCAGCAAATTTAAAAACTTGAAATCATTTCATGCATCTTCTCAGACCACAGTGGGTTAAAACTAGAAATTAGTAACAAACAAAACTTTGGACATCACACAAATACTTGGAGATTAAACAAAATGCTTCTGATTGACATATGGGTTAAAGAAGAAATCAAACAGGAAATCAAAAGATTTCTTGAAGCCAGTGATAATAACAACACATCATACCAAAACCTATAGGATACTGGGAAAGCAGTACTAAGAAGAAAGTTTATTGCAATAAATGCTTACATCAAGAGAATAGAAAGATTTCAAATAAAAAACCTAACTGTACATCTCAAGGAACTAGAAAAACAAGAATAATCCCATCCAAAACCAAAAGTGAGTAGGCAGAAAGAAATAATTAAAATCAGAGTAGAAGTAAATGAAATAAAGACAAAATATGATACAAAAGATCAATGAATAAGTTAGTTTTTTGAGAAGATAAACAAAATAGACAAACCACTAGCCAGACATACTAAAAATGGAAAAGACCCAAATAACAAATCCATAAATGATGAAGTATCACAACTGGTACTGCAGAAATACAAAGAATCATTAGATATTACTATGAACAACTATATGCCAACAAATTTGGAAAATTAGAGGAAATGGATAAATTTCTAGACATATACAAACTACCAAGATTGAACCAAGAAGACAGGAAAACTGAACGGGCCAATAACAAGCAAGAAGATTGAAACAGTTATCAGAAATCTTCAAAACAAGAAAATCCCAGGACCAGATGGCTTCAATGCTGAATTCTACCAAGGCTTTAAAGAGGAATTAATACCAGTTCTTTCCAAACTATTACAAAATATTGAAATAGAAACCATTCTCCGAAACTCATTTATGAAGCCAGCATCACCCTGATACCAAAACAAGACAAAGATACAACAAAATGAAAACTACAGGCCAATATCCCTGATGAATTTAGTTACTAAAATCCTCAACAAAATACTAGCAAACAGAATAGAGCAATGTATCAAAAAGATTATACACCATGATCAAGTGGGATTTATCCTAGGAATGCAAGGATAGTTCAACATACACAAGTCCATAAATGTGATACACTATATCAGCAAAGTCAAAAGCAAAAACAAATATAATCATTTTTTGTGTCCCTTTACCAATACCTAACTAATCCTGTTTCCCACTTTCCCACGTCTGGTGGCCTCAGTTCTGTTCACTCCTTTTGAAAGTTTAACACATTATTTTATTATTTTGATTGTTGTGTCTTTTTTTCTTTGTTTATTTTTTAACTCCCACTTATGAGTGAAGACATGCAGTATTTCTCTTTCTGTGCCAGGGTTATTTTAGTTAACATGATTTTTTCTATGCTCATCCATGTTCCTGCAAATGGCATAACATCATTCTCTTTTATGGCAGAGTAGTATCCCATTGTGTATAAATACCACATTTTCTATCCAGTCATCGGACAATAGACATTTAGGTTGGTTCCAACCCTTGGCTATTGTAATTAGAGCAGTGACAAACACGGGAGTGCAGGTATCCCTTTGACATAATGATTTCCATTACGTAGGCTATATACTCAGCAGTCAAATTGCTGGATCATATGGCAGTTCTGATGCCAGAGGAGAGGGTCTGGGAAAGCGCAATAGCTGGATTCAACCCATCCTGTCCTCTTACAAGGGTTTTGACTCTGCCACAGGAAAGAATTCAAGAGCAGAATCACCATAGAAAGTGAGAACATGTTTAACATAATGAATAAAAGATATAGATTTCACAGGGAGAGGGTGGCCTAGCTTCAGAGACTGAGCAGGGCCCACTCCAAGTTTAATACAAAAGGAAGAAAATATATATTCACAGAAAAAGTGCAGGCAGGCTCTAGAGTAAACAGCAGCCTGCTAAAGGCAATTTTGATACAAAAAGAAACACACACTCCACAGCCAGAGTGCAGGATGGCTCTAGGAGAGTGACAGCAGCCCCCCTTCTGCCAGATCTCAGCTTTTATAATTTTGCTATCTAATATATATCCATGCTACCTAACACATATTCAACTAAGAGAGTGATTCCCTGTTATGTAAAGCAGCCTTTCACATGCTCAGTTTGTCTTACTTTGGGGCACGTTCATTTTTTTTTTTCCTTTTTGTCTTTTTTCGTGTCCGGCAATGGATCGCAATCCTCAGTGTCGCGGCATTTTTTTTTTCCTTTTTGTCTTTTTTCGTGTCCAGCATTGGATCGCAACCCTCAGTGTCGCGCCCGTACCGGACCGGGACCGGCAAGGGGATCACAACCCTCGGTGCTGTGCCCGCACCTCGCTCAGCCAGTGAGCGGGAACCGGTCTGTATGTGGGATCCGAACCCTCGGCGGGAGCGCCACCGCGCTCCCAAGCGGCGCACTGTAGCAGTGCGCCACCGGGCCGGCTGGGGGCACGTTCATTGACAAAACTCTACCACATGCACTAAACATATTCAAGAATATTCTGTGCTCTTTAGTACTTTTAGTGGAAGGTCACTCAAACATTAAACTTCCTTCCACTTGGCTATTAGGGTTATATAACCTCTTTCTACTGAGTATGCACAGCCACTGGATTTGCATACCTTCGCCTCCTGAGGTCTCAATCTCCCTTGATGTTGCTGAAAATAGGTTCAACAAGCAGCAGTAACTCTCCTCTAGAGGAGGGCCTAGAGGATGGGCCTGAGACCTTGGGGAGTGTCTTGAAACTCAGAGATGCTTCCTGTAAGCAGAACCCAGGGAAACTGAGCACCTCCCACTTCAGTTCTATCTGTACTTATTTGAGGAAACTCCACACTGTTTTACATAATGGCTATACTAATTTCCAGTCCCACCAACAGTGTATGAAGGTTCTGCTTTCTCTGCATCCTTGTCAGCATTTGTGATTTTCTGTCTTTTTGACAATGGCCAGTCTATCCGGGGTGAGATGATACCTCAGTATGCTTTTTATTTGCATTTCCCTGATGCTGAGTGATGCTGAGCATATTTTCATGTGTCTGTTGGCTATTTGTGTAATTTGTGTATCTTCCTTTGAGAAATACCTATTCAGCTCCTTTGCCCATTTTTTAATTGGGTTACTCTTTTTTTTTTTTTTTTTTTTTTTTTTAACTGTGAAGTTGTCTGAGTTCCTTGTATATTCTGGATATTAATCCCTTGTTGGATGAGTACTTTGCAAATATTTTCTTCCATTCTGTAGGTTGTCTTTTCACTGTGTTAATTATTTCTTTGGCTGTGCAGAAGCTTTTTAGCTTGATATATTCCCATTTGTTTATTTTTCTTTCATTGCCTGTACTTTTGGGGTCTTATTCATAAAGTCTTTGCCTAGTTCTACTTCCTGAAGTGTTTTCCTTATGTTTTCTATAAGGAGTTTTATAGTTTTAACTCTTATATTTACATCTTTAATACATTTTGAGTAGATTTTAGGATATGGGGAGAAGTACAGATCTAGTTTCTTTCTCTACATGTGGATATCCAGTTCTTCAGCATCATTTATTATTGGAAGAGGCAGTCTTTTCCCCAATGTATGTTCTGGGTGCCGTTGTCAAAGACCATTTGCCTGTAAGTATGTGTGTTTATTTCTGGGTTCTCTATTCTGTTCCATTGGTCAAAAGGTCTGTTTTTATGTCAGTATCATGCCGTTTTGGTTACTACAGCTTTCTAATATAATTTGAGATCAGGTAGTGTTATGCCTCCAGCTTTATCTTTTTTACTCAGGATTGCCTTGGCTATTTAGAGTCTTTTGTTGTTCCATATAAATGTTAAGCTTGTTTTTTTCTATTTCTGTGAAGAATGTCATTGGTATTTTGATGAGGATTACATTGAATCTGTAGATCACTTTGTGTATTATGGAGATTTTTGCAATGTTAATTCTTCCAATCCAAGAGCATGAAATGTCTTTTCATGTTTTGTGTCCTCTTTAATTTCTTACAGTAGTGGTTTGTAGTTCTCATTGTAGAGATCTTTCACCTCTCTGGTTAAATGTATTCTTATCTTATTTTTTGGTGACTATTGTAAACGGGCTTGCTATCTTGATTTCATTTTCTGCCAGCTCATTATTGGAGTGTAAAAATGCTACTGATTTTTGCATGTTGATTTTGTATCCTACAACTTTACTGAAGTTGTTTGTTAGCACTGAGTTTTTTTGTAGAGTCTTTAGGTTTTTCTATATATAAGATCATGTCATCTGCATGACAGGATTTGCATGTTGATTTTGTATCCTACAACTTTACTGAAGTTGTTTGTTAGCACTAAGAGTTTTTTTGTAGAGTCTTTAGGTTTTTCTATATATAAGATCATGTCATCTGCATGACAGGGACAGTTTGACTTTATCTTTTCCAGTCTGGATGTCTTTTATTTCTTTCTCTTGCCCAGTTGCTCTGGTTAGTACTTCCAATACTATGTTAAATAAGAGTGGTGAGAGTAGGCATCCTTGTCTTATTCCTGCCTTAAAAAAAGCTAAAAACTTTTCCCCAGAAATTTTCAACATTTATGGTACTTTTTAAAATTGACTTAAAAAATCTACTTGGACATGAATAAGGCTTAAGTTTGATGATAATAAAAATTTAACAAACATCCAAAGCAGCATAAGAATTATATTGAAAATATTTACTAAAAAATTACAATACTGCCTTTTCCGTTTTCACTGTAGATTATTAGCCCCTCATGAACTTTGTTTTATATTGCTATAATGGGCCAAGCTGTATTGTTATTTCATAGCTTCTCATTTGTGTAAAGTGGCCCCTAAATGATGTAAAGTACAGTTCTTAGTGTGGAATTTTGTTATGATTTATGCAAATACTTCAATCGTATGTCTTCTAAACTTTTATCATCTTGTACATCTCTATATCAAATAGTTCAAAATACCCTCCAAATTACAGAATCACCCCAGCATATCATTTAATGTAAAAATGATTGTCCAAATAAACTTTACACAGTTATAAATAATATTGTTTATATGTATATGAAATATATTTCCTGTTAAATAAACTTTAAATATATATATATTTTTTAAAAATAATCATCTCCCTACCTTGAATTTTAGTGATTTGATGGTAATATACAATATCTGGAAGAATAATTACTTGGACATTATACACCACAAAGAAATATGCAATTTTAGTTTATTTTTAGAAGATTTTAAAAACATTTTATTCATAAGCTTTTCAGGAATAATTAAAGTAATTAGCACATATAAATATAATTTCACTATTTTGCATATATGACTAATAATACTACAACAACAAAAATAAGCTAACCATTAAAATAGCAGAGTAAGCATTGATAATGTCATCATCATAGTCACTAAATAAAACTTACATATATGACTAATAATACTACAACAACAAAAATAAGCCAACCATTAAAATAGCAGAGTAAGCATTGATAATGTCATCATCATAGTCACTAAATAAAACTTCGTATCAAGTAAAAGATGAAGACACACAATCCTATTGCAGGAACAAAGCAAACAGTAAAACAGTCTACTAAGCACTGAGCACATAAGAATGCTTTTGGCAGGTTCACGTTTCCCTTAGAAAGAACTTGCATAGAAGGATCTAAAAGAGGATCAAAAGCTCATTATCCTCAGGAATGTTGGTACTCTCCTGTCTATAGCACTGTCTGGTTTACCACAACAATAATCCTAAGTAATAAATCTAATTCAATGGAGGAATTGTTAACATTCTTTAAAATATATAATCAAGTAATTATTATTAAAGATAAAGTGGTCCTTCGAAACAGTCCAGCTTTTTGAATGTCTTTTAATATAATGAGATAAATATTGTATAAATGCAGCGGGAATTTTTGTTTGGTTTTTCTTTAAAATCTTTACGTGTATGTTTCCTTTTGGTCTAGTCACTTAGGCACTTGCTATATGGCATAAAATTAATGGATATTTTATATTCTCATTATGAGGAAAGTTGGTTTTGCACATTATTGAGTTGGAAATCACTCATCTAAAAAGAGATCATCTGTGCATTAGCCAGCATAACTTTATTTTATTGCAGTTGATATACATGAGGTAGTGAAGTGATCATGGCTACTATCATTAAACAGATGACAGTGTATTTATCTATTCTCTGTAAATCAGAAGGAGTGTCCTTTCTTATTCTATTTCAAAATTAATTTTAACCTAAACAATAATAATTGATTTCATGGGTTTTCACTTGCAATCAGAATGCGGAACTTTACTGATGGCTATCATTTAATTTATTGATAAGAAAACATCAGATAAATTAAAAAATGACAGTATCTAAAAACAATCATGGTAATAAGCCCTCAAAAATACAACTAATGAATTAAACAGTGCCATATCTTTATAGTATATAAGTAATCTATAGCTGATTCCAAGCCTGGAAAGTCAGCAGGGAGAGTGAATACAACATAAATGGAGTAAGGAGAAATCTCCCCAACTCTTAACCACTGTAAGAAGGCTGGAGGGATGACTTTGAATCCCAAGGAGCCATAATTACACAGTGAACCAGCACCCTCTGCCAGTTCTTTTCTGTGGCCTTTCCAGAACACATGCATAACATAGCCTGTGCAGGACAGCTAACACAGATCCCCTACACAGTACATAGTGCCTTCACTGAGTACAGGCTGTAGCCATTTCTGAGTGGGATTAATGTTGTAGTTAATTTTACATATACAGGGATACATTAACTTAAAGTAAGAAACAAAGTAAAAATAAAAGGGGTTCAAAAGGGGCAGACAACCTGATTCAATACTGAACCAGACTATCATTGATTCATTTTAATGAAGGCATAACATTAAGCTGAAAAGTAAACATGAAATAACAAGCATAAATCAATATATTAGATGACAGAATTTGACAATTTTCCACAATATTCAAAAAAGCAAACTTTTCAGAACGCAGTTCACAGTTTTAAACAAATGTCAAGATAAAAAGAATATACAATAATAATGTGAAAGTTCTTATTCTTATTAAAAACTCTTACTTGAGATTTAGGTTTTTGTCATTCTGTTTTGTTTTGTTTCATCTGTTTCCTATATTTCCTATATTTTCCTATATTACCATAATGTATACAAAATATGATAGAATAAGATAATCTTGTGTTAAGGCAGGAGACATTTATATTATAATTTATATAGGAGAATCACTTCCTCAAGATTTATATTAGAAAGAGTAATTAGAAAGCTACCCCTCATCCGAACTGTATTATAATAAAAATATATATGCACATCCATCTTGTAGTTTACTTTAAATTAAACACGTCTTATAATAATATATGGAATTCTGTAGTTTTCTTCTAGGATACTGTATATGATAGATGCTTATATTTAATTAGATATGATAACATATTTACATAGAATTTGCTTCTAGAAATTTATCATACTGGAAATTCTGAATATATGTGTTGCCTTTAAAATAATTATTTGCTTATCCATTTTTACTTTCTCTGATACCCACTTTCATTTTTTATTTTTAGGCCATCTTGTTCTGACAGAACCATTGGTTTTCCAGGCACATACTCTAAACTTTCTGCTCTTTCATTCTGCCTGTTTCAGAAGCAGCAACACTCCTTGTTTGCAAATTTACTGATTTAATGGTATTTTATTGTCTTAGATGTCTTTTTTAGCATAGAAGAAAGAGAATGGCTATCAAAGGTTAAATACTAAACTGGCATTTTCTGATCTTAATATTAAATTTATGTATCTTTTTATATTAAAGTGCATTATGGTTATGAAATCACAGTGTAGAAAAGCATATTTAAATGAATTCTAAATTCAGTGAATTTTAAGTTGCATTAAACCAAATACACATCTACAATTATCAAAAAAATGTATGTGTAGAATGGGTATTATAATAAACACAGAAAATAATAAATGCTGGCAAGGATGTGAAGAAAGGAGAACTCTTAACACACTGTTGTGGGAATGTAAATTACAGCCACTATGAAAAACTGCATGGAGTTTCCTCAAAAAATTAAAAATAGAACTCCCATAAAATCCAGCAATTCCACTACTAAGAATAAATCTAAAGGAAATGAAATCAGTATGTCAAAGAGATTTCTACACACCCATGTTTATCGCTGCATTATTCACAATAGCCAACACAATTTTGAAGTAGATTAAACTCAGAGGATTGATACTACCTGGCTTCAAGGCTTACTATAAAGCTACAGTAATCAAGACAGTGTGATACTAGTGAAAAAAAAAATAGACCAATAAATCAATGAAATGGAATAGACACCCCAGAAATAGATCCACGTAATTAGGTATACACTACTTTAATAAGCATGATTTCATGGTGAAGATTCATAATCTCACCAGAATAACCACAGTTTTATATATGATAAAACAAACAAACAAACAAACAAAAAAACCTCTGATGTCCCTGAAAATCCAACAGTCTCAGAACTCTATATTGTCATGGAAAAATGTTGGGTCTGAAAAAGCCAATATCAGATCATTATAAAACTCTGCTCAAGAAGACCATGTCTAACCAGCATATTTTCTTCTTACTGTAAAAAAACAATATTTCATCTTTGCCTTTATATTCTACTTACGCAGGGGTGGTCTCCTCATCTGTTGACATTTTTTTCCATTTCATATTTTAGAAACTTTTAAGACTTAGTTCATATATGTCAAAAATATTGATACTACTTTCATGTATCTAAAATAAAAAAGACAAACTGAATATGTTATTTATTATAATAAAAGAGAACTATATTCGCCAAGTATAGTCTTTCTAGGTAGAATAAACTGCTGATATTACATAGGATCATGGTAATCAGGGACCACAATTACTGGCAGATGTTCAGAACGTTAAGTGCTTTTACATCATATATAAAATTTAAATACTCAGGTGAGACCTTTGTTGATTGTTTGGCACTGAGAAACATATGTATTAGAGTTAGTACATTTTAGATTTGCTGAAAATTTGAAAATCTTGAAGAAATTGTTTCACTTGGTTATTGAATATAAATCACACAGAATAACCCAAAAAAGATTAAAAAATCCAAGCAGACTAATGTTGGGCCTTAAAAACTAACGCCACCTTAAGTGACAAGTGGATTAAGGTGGCAGCCTAAGAGGGCGCCGGGAGGAAGTAGGGTGGGAGTGTCTGCAGGAACCTTGCCTTAGCCCTTATTGGCTGCGCTTGTGAACACTGCGTGATTGCAATAGATAGGCATTGAGACAGAACCCTTAAGCTGATTGGAGCATGTAAAAAAACCTGCCTTTCCCATTTGCCTTTAAAAGCAAATGCTTGTGTGCTAATAAACGGAACTGCTTGGCAGAACCCTCGCCGCGTCTGAGTGTCCTTTAACCGGCCGGTGGTGTGCTCACCTCTCTTCACGGCTCTCTTCCCTGGTCTGCTTCCAAAGGGGACAGGAGGGAAAGAGGAATCCCGGGCCGTTCGCTCGCCCAGCAGAAGGAACGAGGCTAGGGCTGTACGGGTCAGCCGGCAGTGAACCCGACAGACTAACTTCCACAAAAAACATTGGAAAAAGTTGTCAGAAGTTATCCTTCAAAATGTTTTTAGGCCCAGATTATTTTACAAGTGAATTCTACCATATATTTAAGAAACAGTTGAACTCACTAGCAGCAATAACTTTATGGGTATAGAGAATAGAGGTACAAATTTTGGTTATGTATTCTATTAAAAAAGTAGGTTAATCTTGATATCGAAACTAAATAGATCAATCATATCAATAAATACTAACAAAAATATCTCCAATAGTATCAACAAAATATAAATCAGATCTCTAAAATGGCATTACACCAGGGCCAAGTGGGTTTTCTGCTTGCAGTAAAGTACAGTTCTATATTAGGAAATCTAGCAATATAACTTGCACATTAAGACATGAAAAGAAAAAAAGTAAAATGATCATTTTCATAGTTCTGTAGTTACGTTGGTTAAAGTTTAATATCCACTTTTTATTTAGTTAATTCTTAATAATTCTTAATTTTTATTAATTCTTAATACAATTAGAATAAGACATTTTCTTAGATTTCAATATGCATATATATAAAATAGAATATATAATATTAAAGGGAGTGCTCCCTTTCACAGCAGAGTTTTAATATGGATTGGATTTACCTATCAACATAGAACAGAGACAGTAATAATTGGTTATGATAGGTAGAAAAATGGCCCCACAGAAATGCTCATGATGTAATCTCTGTAACATATGAATATGTTATGTTACATGGCAAGAAGAATTAACATTTAAATGGAAATAAGTTTGCTATTTTGCTGACCTTAAAATAAAGATATTATTCTGGATTATCTGGGTGGGCTCATTACAATTGCAAAAGCTCGTTAAATGTGAAAAAAGGAAGCAGAAGAATTAGTGTCAGAGTGAAGCAGCAGGAGAAACACTCCACTGGCCATTGTTGGCTTTGAGCATGAAAAGAAAGGAACAATGCATTTGGAAAGCCTCTGGAAGCTGGAAAAAACAAAAAGATGATTTTTTCCCCCTAGAGTCTCCCAAAAGGAATGCATACCTGCCAACACCTTGTTTTAGCCTAATGAGAACATTTTGGGCGTCTGCGTTCCAAAATTGTAGGATTTAAAATTTGTTTTGCTTATTTGAGTCACTAAATTTGTGGAAATTTGTTACCTCAGCAATAGGAAACTAATAAAATGCATAAAAATTTAAGCAGCAGTTTTAAATGTTTTGTTGTCCACAGGAAGTGTTTACAGAGGGTAGTGTATAATTGGAAAAGTAGAGAATATCAGAAATTGTACAAAAAATAAAAACATTTTTAATGAGGCTAGAGAGAATTCATATATAAGCATCAATTCTATTCCTGTTTAGAAAGAACAACAAAAATAATAAAATGAATAAAAATGAATTTTAAAATAAACTTGAAACATGTATGTAAAAACTTTTAAGACTGACATATTTTTAACAGATCCTTGAAGAAATGAAAGTACAAATACTCAGATAGAAATTCCCTTCACAGATATTAATTAATTCCTTATATGAATCTATATGATCCTTATTCAAAAAAGTTAGGAAGCTATTTTTGTGAATAATCAAGTAATCAAAATCATTTGTTAAATGTAAGATTCCAAAAAAAAAAAAAAGAAGAAGAATGAGGGGACACTAGCTTTTTCAGATGTTAGAAATCCACCATAATTGATACAATCAATGTGTTGATGTTGACCCAAGTGAGCAAGGTAACTGGTATTATAGAATGAGAAACTCAGGAATAGACTCAAGTGTGGGAAGTAACACACAATAAATCTTTGCAATTGCACATGACCTGATATAATCGTCAAGGACCTAAAAATCTAATTTTCATAATCTTATCTCAGATTCAATCTTGTTAAAGTCCTGACTCAAGGTGAATAAAGCAATAGTCTGATTTTAGCAATTTATGACAATCTATTTTATAAAAATTGTAATTCATAAATTATTGCAGCAGTTCTTATGCCAAAAATTAAATATTAGCTAGAAAATATCTCCCTAAACATGCATTAATCCAGAAACTTGTCTTGTGGGAAAACATGGGACTTTCTGGTAATTGTCTTTTTCCATATTAGATTTCAATGTTAGCCAGGTAAAACCAAGTCTTGTCAATACTCATTAACATTTTAATTAGACAGTGACTCACTTTGGGGGAAGATAGTTTTGCTTCAAAAAACGAATACAGCCACCATTTTTCAGGCTTTTGTACGTTATGAATTATATCTGTAGAATTTGAAGACAACTATAAAGATAACACTATAAATACTTTAATCAACTATAAATCTGTTGATTTGTGGCTTTCTTGTATTACCTTAAGATGTAAAATCAGATACCCCAATAAATATTCACCTGAATTACCTTAAACCCTTATTTCATTTTTATTGACTTGTTCATATATAATACGTCTCTTCCACTAACATCTGCAGTAGTGTCATTCTGTGTACAACTAAGGAGATACATTGATATAAGAGCAATTAAATTGCAGAGGGAATACATTTGATAGAAGCATAATAGTCATTAGTAAATTATTCAGTAAAACTTGTTCTTCCCATAAGAATTGCATTTAAACTCTGCAGTATAATTTCCATCTTTAAAACATCATGATCTTAATGAGTCAAATCTAAAAGTCTTACATTCTCCTCAGGTGGCCAGGTTAATTTGCTACACAATTAGTTAATTGCAAAAAACTTCTGTTATTGCTACCTACTTTAAAAAGAAAAGGAGTGTTATGTGTTTCCTTTGTCTTTCAGATACATTTTAAATGAAAATGACACTACATGTAGCAAATTTTGGCTTTTCTGCCTGTGAACATTTTTTAAATGTTTATAAATTTATCAGTTCATAAAGATGAAATATAAATGTTTCAAAGAAAGAAACTTGCAATCTTCTCTCATTTTTCGTTCTTCCATACATAAGATCTTTCAAATCTTGTTAGGTAATATCTAAATATGATACCATATATTTGCAAAGTGGTATGGAATCATTTTATTTCAAAAGAAATTTTCTCTGTAACACACCCTAAGATTAAATGAAATGGACCCCCCAAGGATGGCTTTTATTTACAACAAATTAGAGGGCACACCATGTACTTACACAACATGTAGCTATACAGCAATTGATTGGGAAAAGTCAAAATACTAGTGTGTTTTATCTATTCCGGGCTCTCTTTAGCAAAGTATTGCCTTTAGTGTTACTTATCATTACTTTCTATTACTGTAAGTATTACTTTGCCACCCAAACTGATTGTTTCAGAGGACCTTCATGTGGCCATCCATCAGTAAGTTATGTGAGACAGACATGAGTCATGGATGGAAAAACATAAACATATCTATGTCTAGGAAAGCACTTACTGACCACAAGTAGATCACTTGCTATAAGTTGATGTTATTGTACTATCAATGAAACAATATACATATACACACATTGTAGGCATATACACATATAAGTATAATACATGTTGCGTGTATATACACACAAAAATATACTGTTGAGCTTTAAAATAATTCTTGCCTCAACTCAAATGTGTATGAATAGGGCTGTAAATATTATGAAGCGGCCAAAACGGCAGATGTTGATGACGAAATAAACTCTCAAAAAACTGAAATGAACACAAACAAGCAAACCAACAACAAAAACAGTGCACCTCATGGCTCCTTGCAGAGAGAAGAATCAGGAACTATTTAACGAGTATTTTCAGCCCGAGGAAGAGAACCTCATATTATTATTTGTGAGATATCAGAACCTGTAATTACGGTATGTCACCCGTTCTTTACTGAGAATGTTTCTTGAACTTACTGTATCTATGTTCCACCATTATATATTGAGGGTGTGAGGTCAGATGCCCTGTCGTTTTAGTGCATGGTTCTGAAGACAAATGTATCTGATACCGTGACAGCAGCATTTCTTCCACTCTCCAGTAATTTTTAACCATGACTAGATATGATTTGGGTCTTATCCCACAAGGAGAATGTGAGTGTGTTCAACCTGTGAGAAAGAGAGTGAACCAAATGGTTTGTTGTGAAAATAATAGACTGTGGTAGACAATACTGGTGTTGGTCAATATTCAGGTATCCTCACTTTTAGATAGTGGTGCCAAATTTAGCAACCTATTAAATTTGAATTTCAGATAAACAAAGAATAAATTTTTGTGTATGTTCCACTTTTCAGCTAAAAATGTGAACTATTAAATTTTATCTAACAATCCTACTTTGGTGGCACATGGCAGACTTGCACTTCCAAGGCTCTTTGCAGTTAGGAATAGCCACTTAACTAATTTCACAAATGAGAGGTGATACATTTCACCTCAAGTTGAAACTTCAATTTCCAGTGTGTTGCTCTTTTCTAATTTTTCCAGCTGTGGAATTCAAGTAGATTTCTCTTTGAGATGTTAAAACAAGATGGAAGCATCCTGCATTGCAAACTCACTGGCCTCTAAATGAGTTAGAAATAAAACTTTTGCTCCTTTATACAACTCATATCCACTCATGACTGTCACATCTTGATTTTATTTTCCTCTTTTTATCTACTGCTTCTTTATTTTACTATGACCTCCTATCATTTAATATTGTCTTACCTCATTTGCTCTCCATCCATCCTTCACTTTTATGATATATCATGCACACAGGCTGATGGGCCAGAAGCACAGTCTCAAGAATAAAACAAACAAACAAAAACAACTTTGATATCTTGGAAAGATATGGCATTGTAGTGATATTTTGGTTCTACTCAAATTTGTATGTCCAAAGTCTCTCTTTCAGCTCAAATAATGTTTTGCTTTTTCTTTCCCCAGTAGGAGTGTTAGCTGCAGATCTGGCAATGAGATGTTCCTGTCTAAGACCATTATTGGATGGCAAGATGAAGAAATTACTGAGATTATCTCAATAGTGTAACTTCTACTTTTCTAGAGACAAAATATCTCCCTTTAACCTGTTAGGATGAATAGGCTGAATTTATTGGCCATGGGACTCAGGACACTTGTATCAACATGTCAGGCTGTAATAAAAACAGCATAGTCTTCCAGCAATAGGTTGGGAGATTGGATTCTAATTAATGTTGAGATGAGGAAAATTCTGAAATGGCAAAAAAGTTGTAATGAGTCACTACGAGGGAGTAAATCAATAAATTGAAGTTCTCGTTAGGAAGAAAAATCACAGGAAAGTCAAAAAAAAGTTGACTTTGTCCAAGGATTTTCATTGTTCTTGTGTTGTTTTGTTTTGTTTAAGACTGATTTACATATTAGGAGACTAGACCTCATTATTTTAAATATTGGAAAACTCCAGGGAGAAGCACCTCCATGTCAGCAATTCTATGGAACAAGGGGAAATTACTCTAGGAATTGAGAGAACAAGGAAGAGAAAGCAGCCAAGGTGGCTTCTCTGGTCCATCAGAAGCAAATAAATGATCAAATACATTCTCTGGTTTAAAAACGGAAACTAAGATTTGCATCGAACTTGGTCTTTCTCATTGTACTAAAATAATGAAGAACTATTTGCACAGACAAGTCAAATTCTTTTTGATGTGACACTTATGTCTGATCTTTCAAAATTGAATTAATTAAATGTGTTGAACTGCCTACTGTGATATGTGCTGTCAACAAAATTAACATGGCTCATAAAAAAAAAAGACCTGCTTATTTCTCATACAAATATATTTGACATTCATTTAATCAACATCTGTAAATATTCAAGTCACTCAAGATCTGTCACTGGAGTCAAAATTAGAGTCAATTTTGTCATCAGTCATTTCTTAAAGTTATAATACTAAATTATCAATCAATATGGCATTCTGAATAATTCAGTTTTAACATTATCTATCAAATAACACTTTCATAATCTGTTAAGACAAAACTTGTTTTTAGATGAGAATATGTGTGTACTTATAATTTAAGAGCATCCTTTAAAAAGAATAGAGACAAGCTTATTTATTCAACTGTGTGTGAGCTTTATGTCATGTTACCTTGGTTCAAAAAATCTATCAAAAATACTTAGAGACAGCAGATATACTTAGTTCTATTACTGTATTTCTAAAATTTAGTTTTGCTGCTCATTTAATTTGTTTTTAAATAGAAAAAGGAATTCTAGGCAGATTATTGAGTTCCAAGATAAAATGTTCACATGTTAGAGCTAAAGAAAATACTGTGGTTTATGTAAAATAGGGGAAAAAGTACACTCAGAACATAAAAAAAAAGTTTTTTAAGTACTAAGATTTAAAGTAATGATAAAAACAATTCTAAAACTCTGGAATATAAAATTGTGAACTTATGCTACCAGAACTTTCAAAATATTAAAGTTTTTATATCTAGTGATACTTGAATAAATCATATCAATATCGTAAATAATATAATAACATTATTAAAATAATTGTGTATTTTTATATTTTATCTTAATACAGAGCTAACTAGAATAGAGGATATATTAATTTAGGTTTGTTTGCTTTTATTATGTAAGCTGAAGGACCTATACATTTAATCTCACTACTTTTGTACAATTAACAAATCTCTTGTAAATTGAGGTGTATTTTGAATAGTTCTAAATATTATGAATCATCATAAAATTGAAAATTAGTAAATGGTTTATACATCTAAATATTTTGTTTATTCATTCACTAGAAAATAAAACCGTTTACTAAATTCTTATCATGCGCCAAACTCTGTGACAAAAAATATAACTAGGGAAATTTTAAGGCAAACGGTTTTAAGAAGTTAGAAAAATATACAGATGTAATTAATTTTATAATACAATTCTACTTGAGCACATCAGCAGATTAAATATCTCGTTGAAACTCATTATCAAAGAATAATCTAAATACAGAATACTAAAAATAGGCCAAAACCCTTGGGTATTTAAAAAAAGAAATATAAATTATCAAAATCTGAGTTGATAATTGATTTTTGAATTTTCAATAGCAAATGATTGAAAAGTATTTATTTAGACACCCTCCAATATTCTCAAAAAATGTTGGCTATATATTAAATCAATGCCACCATATGCAAATAATATGCATGGTATTATATAAGTAGCATGTAGATTGAACAACAAAAATAAAATTGATGAGAGAAAAATTGAGTTATATACAATAAAATAGAGATCTGGGTTGTCTGATTAGCTCAGTTGGTTTAAAGGGTGGTGTTATAACACCAAGGTCAAGGGTCTGGATTCCCATACCAGCCAGCAGCCAAAAAAAAAAAAAAAAGAGTAGAAAGTTCCAGACAAAAGAAATTATATTCTGAGAATATACAAAGATATTTTTTCCAACTCTATCTACAGCTCTAGATATTCAGAATATGCACCAATATTTCATATTATCTACAAAGTATTGCTAGTAGAAAAAACGTATGTATAGAGGATATTACCATATATATTATTTTATATACATATATATACAAACATACACAAAAACACCATAATGACATAAGTAGTTATATGTTAGTTGTAAGTTTCATTCTAAATCATTCATTTTTCTGCAATACGATGTAGTATTTTTCAAATCCAAAGCTAAATTTTTAATATTTTAAAATTTATTTTATCTTTTAACTTAAACTTTATTGCAAAATTTAAAAAGTTATATTAGAAATATTTTAATATTATATTACCTTTTATATTTATATTGCTAAGCTTATCAATATTTAGTTATTTATTTACTTTTTAATCAAAACATAATTGATTATACATATTTGTGGGTTACAGAGTTGAATTTGTGTATTTGTGCACAATATGTGATGATCACCTCAGGATAGCTGGCATATTCGTCATTGTAAAACGTATTCATTCTTTGGGTCCATTAACCAATTTATCCCTAACCCCCTTTCTCCTCTGCCCCCTCTAATAATGACAGTTGTGTTTTCCTCCTTCCGAAAGTTCAACGTCTGATTGCATTTGTTGCTTCAGTTGTTTTCAAAATGGCACTCTTTTTTGCCTTGTTTCTATTTTTATTCCCAAAGATGAATATCAATAAATATCATTAATTGTTATGAATATATAAATATTGTTCATAATTAAATCAAGAGTTTGTCATGATTGTTTTCTTCCTTTTCTGATCCCAATGCCATGACCTTAGTACTTCTAAAGCAAGAATACTGAGTGTATTATAAGGGCTTCTAACAGTGCCTGCCACATACTAAGTACTCAAAACAATTTGATGAAAGAATGATAATTGGATGTTAGTTTAAACATGATAAATATAGAAAAATAAATATACCCACATTTTTATTTGTATATTTTATATGAGGAGATGATTAAAGATAAATAGTTGGGAGGTTTTATTTGGTTGTGGAAGAAAGATACTGACTATCAATACTCTTTAGGTCACTTTTTTAAAAGTTAAGAACTTAAAGGTAAAGATTAAAAGAACAGAAAGAGAGTAATAAATTGCACATATGTAAAAGTTGTGTAATATAATATCATCTTCTGCTACGATAATAAACAGCTGCACAGAAATATTGCCAATTGATCTCTGTCCCTATCATTGTAATAGAGTGCAGGCCAATTAAATATATTTGTGTTTATTCTATTTTTTCAACCAACACCTATAATTACAATTTTCAAAGAATATTTGTTACCAGTTGGTAAGGTATTTGTCTCATGTGCCATATATTTTAACAAGGAAATAAAGTGAACATGCAAGCAAAATAATAAATAATATTTCAGGTAGTGATAAATTGTATGAAGGAGCCAAACCAGACTATAATTACAGAGATTAATTTTTCTGAGGCTGTGGCATTGCATATATTTCTGAGTAATAATTCTAGTTAATTCTGTTTTTACCTAGTTTAATACTGGGGGGCTAATAGCTCTTCAGTGGAAACAGTTACTGCAAAAGCTGTGAAGCTAGAATAGATGTGGTGGGCTAGAGAAGAAAGGGAGACTGTACTTGGGGAGCCGGGCAAAGAAAACATGCAGAATAAATTTGTATTTAGTGAGTATTTTTGAGGATATGGCTCACCATGTTAACCCAAATACAAGAAAGGAAGAATAATTCACAGACATATGATTTATCCTTTTCATTTATACATCTCCTACTTCAATTTATTTAAAAAATTTCAATATAAATTTGCTGCACCTAACTGAAAATTGAAATATGACAAATAACTTTGTGCTGACAACCAATGCTTAAGACATAATGCATTCTATTTTTATCAAGTGACTGAACACTTCAAATTAGTTATATGTACAATTAGAAACTGTGGAAGAAAACTATCCATCACACATGTGGCACACTATCTTAGGAAATGTTAATCATTTACCTGAAGTAAGTTTGTAGACTACCTGCAGTGGCTGAAAGATTATTGGACCACAAATGAATAATTTTCATTTTACCTCCATTTT
>NW_007727699.1:330980-332633 GCF_000696425.1 Galeopterus variegatus | reverse complement strand
CCTGCAGTGGCTGAAAGATTATTGGACCACAAATGAATAATTTTCATTTTACCTCCATTTTTAACAAATGCAAGGCAATACACAAATCCATAATCTTCTGATCTGGGGTCACTGATGATCTGTGGAAATATCTTAAATGCCAAACATTAGACAAACCTCAGATTTCACGATAATATACAATATCATAGATGAGTTTTTGATGGTCTAACCAAATTTTCATGCAATCTCTATCTTTTTATAACATTTTGAATCAGTGAGCTAGAAAATCTTGTTCCACAAAAATCAGGTATAGTAATCAGTACTTCAAATGAATATTCGTGCAAGGATATTGAAAGAGAAACTAGAAGCAATGGCATAGTCACAGGCAACACTTCACCAAAATTATTAGGGTTATGTACTTGTCTGCTTCTTAAGGTTTTTTGCTTGTCTGTTTTTTGTTTTTTAATGTCCTTCACCCTTTCCTGTAAGCATTTCTAAATCACAATTATTAACATAATTATGGAAAAAGAGTTTTTCTAATTGTTAAAAGAAATTTCTAGAGAATATATACATTGGTCATGAATACAACTGTTAAGTGATTAAAATTATTTATTTAAAATTGCTCTAATTTTCTTTCTTTTCATATATTGACATTTGTTTTCTTTAAAATCCTTAGCCTGCCAAAACAAATGATACTGCTGTAAAATTAAACTAAAATATTTTCAAAAGGTAAACAAGATTTCTTTCTTTCTTTTTTTTCTGTCTCTCACAATGCAAAGTGCAAGGCTTTGCACTTGGAAGACCCATTACTCAGCTACCACCACTGGTAATGATGTACTTTCTTTACATTCTATTCAGCCAATATAAAGGATTTGAGATGTAGTAATTAACCATTATCAATTGTAAGGTGACATTATAGGACAAAAAATGTTATTGTCCTGGGATTTTTTTAAAAACCAATTATTGCATTTTAGTGTAGGATTTTGTGCATCCATCCCTCCATCAGTTCTAGCACTTAAAGAAAAGATAGGACAGAAGAAGCCTAATTCACAAATATATTACCAAAATTATTTTATTCTCTTTTTAAATTGAACTTTCAAAATTTTAAGAAGAAAAAAATCACAAATTCTACCTCTTTTTTACTTATGAAACATTATTGAATTTGAATAGAAATACATTTGTGTCTTCTATACACAGAATCAAATATTAGTTCCCGCCAGGCCAATGCCTAACAATTGGAAATCAGTTAATTATAACAAAAATGGGTCAACAATAAATGAAAACAAAACAAAACATACAAATATTTCAAAATGAATTACTATACTTGCTGAATTGGCATACTCAGGATCAAAGCTAAGGCAAGGAAAAATCACAAGTTCGTTATTTTGTTATGGCATCAAAACATACAGAAATTTGTAGGAAGTGAGGAAAAATGCTGCTTGAAGACAGTGGACACAAGGAGACGAAATATGTAATTAAAAATTAAGCATGATAAAAGCAAATTATTAACCATATAAATATTAAAGTTTAAGAATAACATATCACTTAGCAAATTTGTATTAACGACCTATTACTTACCTCAAAACATATTAGATGTTGTAAAGTGCAATATACACACACATACACGCTATAGAAATAAACTATTCATAATTATATTTGTCAGTCATTTTTTTT
>NW_007727699.1:327177-330124 GCF_000696425.1 Galeopterus variegatus | reverse complement strand
TTTTTTTTTTTTAATTTATCTCATGTTTTTCTGAGTGTCTGTTATGTACTTATAAACATAGTCCTCCATCTAAATATTGACTGCTAGATACAAAGGCTTGGTAAAATGTAGTTTCAATTCAATTGGTAAGACTGCATTAGTTGCATAGTTTCTTTTGGATGTGTTAGTTTCTATGGCCGCTGAAACAAATTACTATATCACAGAATTAGTGGTTTAAAACAACGCAAATTTATTGTCTCACATTTTTTCTGAAGGTCAGAAGTCTAACAAGGGTCTCATGTGGCTAAAATCAATTTGTCCACAGAGCTACATTTTATTCTGAAGGGAGAAGATACATTTTTATTCCTTTTTCGATATCTAAAGGCTGCACTCATTCCTCAGCTCAAAGCACCATTTCTTCATTTTTAAAGGCATCAACGTTGCACCTCTCTGACTATTCATTTGTAGTTACACCTTCCTCTGACCTCAGTTAGAAAAAGTTTCTCTGCTTTTAAGGATTCATGTGATTACATAGACTCCACCTCGACAATTCATGCTCATCTCCTCATCTCAAAGTCATTAACATTAATCGCATCTACAAACCCTCTTTTCATGTAAGGTAACCTATTCACAGGTTTTTTTAGGTCAATATGAGGACATCTTAAGGAAGCATTCTTCTGCCTTCCACATAGGAGCTCTCATTCAAAAAAAGCAAATAATTTCTGATTGTCTCTTTTTGTCTCAGCACCTTATGATTCTCATTGCCTAGATCCTTTAATTCAATGATGTTTGCAAAATGAAGGGTTTTTAGCCCTTATTCCTTTTCCATACATTTTACTGGGTTGTAAAAGTATTTCATAAACTTTTGTACAGAACAGAATAGAAAAGCATTTGGTCATA
The DNA here is from genome assembly GCF_000696425.1 of Galeopterus variegatus. Taxonomy (NCBI): domain Eukaryota; kingdom Metazoa; phylum Chordata; class Mammalia; order Dermoptera; family Cynocephalidae; genus Galeopterus; species Galeopterus variegatus. Next base: position 329,245 of record NW_007727699.1, on the reverse strand, counting down.
TTTTACCTTATGATTTCTGATTTCAAGTTCAAATGGAAAAGGCAAGATTAATGCTTGATGCTTTCTCTTTATTTAACAGTTTTCAAGGCAATTATTTCAATTCCTATCATGCTCTGAAGAATCCCATCATCTGTGTGTGTGTATACAGTTATTAATTTATGAATTTAAATACATTTGATGGGTTTTAATCTATTGTGATTACTATGCCCATTGCAGCTCCTTTTATCAGGGGAAGTACCTTTGAGATGATATCTTAATAGTTTTGACATGACCCTAAAAATATTTCATATTTTTCTTTCTATCGATATTTTAAGGTATTTAAGATGAATATGCTATATTGATACTTCTAGCTAAATTTATTACTATGGGCGTTTTTCTTTTCTTTTTTTTTTTTTTTGTAGTTTTTCTTTCAAACAGAGTCTCTGATTTTTGAGACAATACGATACCAGGATTAGAATACCCCCAAATTATTATTTTGCTTTTCCCATGTAACACTCATAAGTGTCATGATATATTAGTACAAATAGTAGCACTGATAGTAATATCACTTAAAAGACGTATTTTTGTATACCCCATGTTGTTTAAAAGTCTCATACATGTAAAATTCCATAAATAGTAGACATTGCATAATGTACTTTCTATTTTAACATTATTCATTTTTTAATAAAATATATAAATTTATTGAGCGTTACCAGTTTGTATGCTGATTTTTTAAAATAATTTTATCCACATTAAGCTCATTTTTGGCAAATTTATCAGGAATTATTCATATTAACGTAACTCCCCAAATATTTGCTTGTTGACATTTTTTCTGCCATTTTTACCTAAAAATCAACTTTCCTTTCAAGTATGATTTTTTATTTTTCTTTTTTTTTCTTTTTCTTTTTTATATTGTAACATAGTATATTGTACATATCTGTGGGGTACACAGTTGAATGTCAATACCTGTGTGCAATATGTGATGCTCAAATAAGAATCACTAATAGATTCAACAATATTCAATGTAATTGTTTTTCATGGCTTTTACCAATTCCTCTCGTACCCCAGGCTTATTTCATTAACAAGATTTTCTCTAAGTTCATCCATGTTGCTGTGAATGGCAGTATTTCATCTTTTTTTATGGCAGGGTAGTATTCCATTGAGTACATATATATCTCATTTTCCTTATCCAGTTGCCAGTCATCAAGTAAGTTCTTAACTCACATTTTCATCTAGCACAGGGTAATGTTCTTTAAAATTCTGACTGTGATCTAATTTTCTATGTTTTATAAGAATTTGATCTTTTGGTCTAGATATGCAAATGATTTTTTATGCTTATTCTTAATTTTCTGAACATATTCTATAATATTTATTGCTAAAAATGTGGTGCCATATTTTTCAAAAGTGTTTCTGGAATTATGGTTTTTAGGGTTTGTTCTATTTTATTCTTTCAGTTTTCTTCCTCAGAAGTTTCTAGTAAGTGTATGTTGGACTTTCCATAACCCTCTTTGGTATATGTCACTGTCCTGAATTTTTGTATCTTTTTTCACTTTATTTTTTAAAATGATTCTCTTTTTTTTTTTACCTCCCTTTCCTCTTAACTCTTCATTTTAGTCTTGATTTCTGATATTATTTCTCTTCTTTTCTTTCTAATTTTTTCCTGGATTCTGTAGCTTCACTTCTGAATTTTTCTAATTCTCATGTGTTTTGATTTTTCTTATTTTTTATCCTTTTTCTTAATAACTATTTTGTGGGTATGTCTTTGTGGCAAGATTTCATTGTCTGGAGTGCAAAAGAGAAATGCAGTTTCTGACATTTGGGAACTGGGTTAGTACTATCAGCAAACCAATAGTGTTTTGAGAAATTAGCCTGATAGTCACAGATAAGTTTTAGAACCTATGTTGAACATAAATACTTTCACAGAGCCTCAATATCAGACAAAGCCAATTTTGGCCATGACAAATCAAGATAAAAATAAATAAGAAATAAGAAAACCTTTCAGTAATTATGTATCTTACACACACACATACACACACACACACACACATGTACACACACACTTTCAAACCATAAGAATGATCAAACAGCC
>NW_007727699.1:302807-326759 GCF_000696425.1 Galeopterus variegatus | reverse complement strand
AGAGCCTCAATATCAGACAAAGCCAATTTTGGCCATGACAAATCAAGATAAAAATAAATAAGAAATAAGAAAACCTTTCAGTAATTATGTATCTTACACACACACATACACACACACACACACACATGTACACACACACTTTCAAACCATAAGAATGATCAAACAGCCATCTATCTTGACTACTGTGAATGCCTGCTACTTCTTTATCAATTAGAACTTTAGACTTGTTTTAGTTTTCTTTCTTCCTTACAAATTTATTAAGATACTCATCATAAAATTACCCATTTTCTGGCAGCAACCTATCTAGAATAAAGCTCCCCTTCGATAAATGCTAGTCTAAAATCACCTAACAAGAATCTAAATACTATTATGTTATTTATAACACGATNACTACAGGTGTACTCCTGGTGGTTTCTGGCTTGAAAGCATCGTCACTAAGGATACTATTATGTTCCACAGTCCTTGTTTTTCTTAGCAGGGTACAAGTTCTGGCCTCAATGATTTTCTGATGTTTAAGTGTAAAATTATTTTTATTGAACTTTTAGGGAAAAGTATAGTTCATAACTTTTTAAAACTTAAAGCAGTTTTATATTCCATTCTTTTTCTTTTCTTGGAGTGTTTGAAAATATGATGGTTTGTCTTGTGAGAGTTCTTGTCTATATTTCCATGACTCACCTTTATCTAGATTTACTCCTTCCTATATCCATATCATCTTGATCATTCTAAATTTTGTATCCACTTGCAGCAGTTTGTCTTACTATGGCACCATATTTTGGTAAGAGCCAAACCGGCTTATAAAAATTCAGAGTATGTAAGCTTTCCAATATAATGTTTAATAAAAGGCAAATACTACACCTCCTTGTCTCATTCTGTCTCAGATAAAAAAGAAACTTTCCAATGTTTTACCTCTGCTGTGGATTGATTGAACTGTGCTCCAAAAAGTTTGTATATTAGAAGCTTAATTCCTACTGTAACTGTTGAAGGTGGGAAATCCTATTATAGTAATTGAAAGGTGGGGACTTGAAGAGGTGATTAGATTCTGAGAACCAGGCCCTAGTGAATGNTAATTGAAAGGTGGGGACTTGAAGAGGTGATTAGATTCTGAGAACCAGGCCCTAGTGAATGTATTATTAATGGTGTTCACGGGCATGGTTCTGAGAGCTTTAAAATGAGAGCACGTGAGAGTCTCTCTCTCTGCTCTGCCACTCTCATTATGTGACACCCAGCATTTCTGTACAGTCAACTCACCAGATGTGTTCCCTGGACTGTGGACCTCCCACAGCCTCCAAAGCTGTAAGCAACAAATTTTGTTTTATGAAGTTGCCTTTTTTCACATTTTATCAAAGATGTTTTGTCATCAATGAGTTTTCAATTACATTGAATGATTTGTCTGCATCTGTCAAGATAATTATATAAACATTTTGTCTTTTACCTGTCAACTTTATGAGCAACAATGATAGGTTTCCAGGTATCAATTTCTATTTGCATTCATAAATCTTTCTTCTTAGTAATGCATTGTTATTTTTATATATCACCAGATCCATTTGATGATATTTTAAAAATATAATATTTGTATCCATATTATAGCAATTGGTTTGTAAATTTCTCTCCTTCTAATGTCCTTGTTCAGATTTGTTATCTAACATATGCTGGTAAATAATAAACAAAATTCTAAATAAACATTTAAGTTTTTGTCTTGCTGTTTTCCTTCACAGCATTGGAAACTATTCAGCTAAATACAAGAGGATTTGACTGTCAGGGAGAGAGGAATATGTAAAGGAACATGGTAAATATTAGGAAATTATAGCAACTCTACAGCACAATGCATGGTATTAAGGAACCATGGGTAAGCTGATCCAAATTGTCAAATGTTAAATTCACAATCACATAAACCCACCACAGTCACAGAAAGCCACATGGGCACTTTGTCTACACAAATGCTCTCGAAGCCTTACTAATCACATCTCCATACTTAACTGTAATAGCCGTTTAGTCTTTGCTTACCAGAAATGAGTTTAGAATAATTGTTGAACAAGACCATTAGCAGCATCAGCCAAAGGAGAGAACAAAGAAATGCACTTAATGATGCATCAGGAGCATCTAGATGGATATATAGAAGCACCATTAATTCTGATGAGAATGACAAAAAGTGTAATAAGTAAAAGCACAAAAAAATAAGATTAATTTTGAACATGTTGATAGTAGGATTCTTATGAAAAAGTAAATTTGACATTTTGACATATAGCATTAACATATGATATAGACAATTGTACATACGAATCCAGTTTTCAGAAAACTTTATATATACAAATAAGCCTTTGTAAGGTGAGAGATCATTGAGAGAGAGAGTGTCTAGATAGAGATAGGGAGGAGAGTATTGNTAAATTATATAATTTAATCAAAATTAAAATTTGGCTCCTAAAAGATACTCATCAGAAAATAAAAATGCAAGATACAGGATAATAGAAAATATTTGCTAAACAAGTATCTGATAAATAATTTTATACAGAATATATTTTAATAACAAGACAAACAATCTAACAAAAATGGGCAAAAGTATTAATTAGATACCTCACAAAAGAAAATGTGCAAATAAGTGTCAAATAAGCATATGAAAAGATGGCCAACCTTATTAGTGAACAGAGTAACGATGATAAAGACACAATGAAATACTACTGCTTACCCACTAAATGGCTAAAATTTTTAAAGCTAACAACAGAAAGCATTGGTGAGAAACAACTAAAATTCTCATTCATTGATTGTGAGGATGCAAAATAATATAACCAGTTTGAAATGCAATTTTGCAGGTTCTTACATTTAAACATAAAATTACCATTGACCCAGCAATTTCTTTTCTAGGTAATTACCTAAGAAAAATAAGAAGATATATTCACAATGGAGATTTTTTCTAGAATATTCATCAAAGCATTATTCATAGTTGCCTCAAACTGAAAACAACTCAAATGTCCATAAAACAGTGAATGAATAAAAAAGTCATGACTTAACATATAATGGCATACTGTTCCGTACAAAAGTAACTACTGATACATGCAGGAGTATCAGTAAATCACAATAGCATAATGCTGAGCAAAAGGAAATACACAACAGATGCCATGCTATAAATACTACTGCTTACCCACTAAATGGCTAAAATTTTTAAAGCTAACAACAGAAAGCATTGGTGAGAAACAACTAAAATTCTCATTCATTGATTGTGAGGATGCAAAATAATATAACCAGTTTGAAATGCAATTTTGCAGGTTCTTACATTTAAACATAAAATTACCATTGACCCAGCAATTTATTTTCTAGGTAATTACCTAAGAAAAATAAGAAGATATATTCACAATGGAGATTTTTTCTAGAATATTCATCAAAGCATTATTCATAGTTGCCTCAAACTGAAAACAACTCTAATGTCCATAAAACAGTGAATGAATAAAAAAGTCATGACTTAACATATAATGGCATACTGTTCCGTACAAAAGTAACTACTGATACATGCAGGAGTATCAGTAAATCACAATAGCATAATGCTGAGCAAAAGGAAATACACAACAGATACCATACTATAAGATTCCATTTATTAAAAATGCTATAAAATACAAGTTATAGTGCAAGAGAGATCAGTATGTGCCATGGATCACATGGCAGAAGGAAGGGACTGATTGCCTAAAGGCAAAAGGAAACTTTGTGGGTTAACGGGAGCAAATTACATAATGAATATGTGGTGGTTATATGACTATGCTTTTGTCAAAACTTATCAAATTGTGCACATAATATTGCTGACAAAAACAAGAAAAAAAATATTTGGGTAAATCATTAATGGCAAGATATACTGAAAAATCTATCATACCAGTATATCAAATTATATAGTATCCATTGACATATATAATACAAAATATATTTTAACAAAGAGCAATGTAAACCTAGTCCTAATGAATTAGTGTGTAGTTTAAGATAGTAAAATGACGTTTGGTAAGGTTACAGAAATATCTACATAAAATGTATTCTCTGGATCATTCATAGACAAATTACTACATGAAAGATTAAAAACAATAATCCATGAAGACCAACAAGAAAACACTGAAGTGGTTAATCTTATGAGGTTCAAGACTGTTACCATAGAGAGGATTTGTATATTACATAACAAAAAATGACCATAAAAACTTCATTTCCACTAATCATAGAATATATAGTCTTTAAGCATTGATTTTTATAAAAAGGTATTTTAATTTTGCTATTCTTTTTTCTGGAAATAAATGTCTGTTTATAGTAAGCTACCAGCATATATTTGGGGGGGGGGGAAGCAATCGACACCTTCAAGTTATGGCGGAATTTAATAATGGCTGGGAACATTCTGATGCTTTCTGAATCAAATGTTGGCTTTAAAGAGTATATTTAAAATTGTGATGGGGATTATATTAATCATTTTAGGATTTTATTGTCAAATTTGTATATGGAAGTCACTTCTGATAGCTGTGCATTTAAAATCCTAAATACAAAGAATTTAAGCTGTTAAAAATCTTGCAATAAAGATTTCCAACTTTTCTTTTAACCCCACCTGTAAACATTATAAAAAAGTTATTCTATCTGTAATCTAAAAAATTGGGGCTGAATGTATTTTGAAATTCAGAATTTTGGGGTATTTGAGAAAGATAGTATATGCATATATCATCTATTATGGAGCTCTCTGAGCAGCATCTGTCATAGCACCCAATAATTAAACACGGTAATTTTTCTGCAGCAAAGGATATGAATGTGTATCCTAAATGAATAAACAAGGAAAACGTTTTAGTCTCATCTCACGTGATATTAGATGTAGCCACCAAATGAACTATGAAAAACATATTGATTTTCAGAGTGTTTTATTTTTCTGAATTTGGGTCAAAAAACTGCAGATTAGTGGAAGACAAATTTATCTTTGTCTTTCAAGCACATAGCAAGATATTTAAATTATATTGACATATCATGACCTATATGTAAAGTGATTTTATGATCAAATGATGTAATGGTAGTTTTATATATGAATCAGATAACATATTCCAAGGAGAAAATAAGTCTGAGACTATGTTACCTAAAATAAGAACGTTATGTGTATTTACTTCTATCTTGTAATGCTTGTCCATATCACTTTCTTTTTTCACTATTTAATGTAGGAAAATATTTGCCTAGAAGTTTTTGCTCTGCCAATTTTCAGCCTATTTTATGAAGAAAATATCTCTAATATTGAAAGCTTTATGAGACTATTTTCATCATCATACCGTGGTGACCTTTTTAATATTCTGTGTCTTGATTCAGTCATTCAGTTCATTCATTGAATGCTAGTGTAAACATGGGGGAACCAGTTAATCAGAATGTATTGTTTCAAAGTTCATGGAGCATTTCTCAATACATTGCTTTACAATAATTTTTTAAAAAAGACATAAGAAGGAAATGCTACTATTTATCTTGCTTTGATATAAAATTAGGAAGAAAACTTTAAAAATATATGTATATATACACACACTAAATAGTAGTACAACCTTGCATATGTGTGCCTGTGTTTTCTGTGTGTTGTCGAAATACATAAAACTGAATAGAAATATAATTCAAAGTTATATCAAGTATAAATCAAATAATATGTAAACCAAAAACTTCTCAACATTTAAAATAAATATTTGAATATGTGATATACATTTAAAAATAGTGTAATGTTAATTCATACTTTGTTATAAATTTCTCATTTGCTAAAGACATTTTATTATTCAGGAAAAAAAAGGGGTTCTAGACCACTAATGAATTTCAGTTTCAAAATTAATACAAAAGTGGATAAGCCAAACTAGTAAACATTTTTAAGCATCCTGATATTGCTAATAAGAATTGTGAAATGTGCTGATGATAAAAAATCAAACAAAAAATCACGTATTGTAGTTTATATATGTTTGTGGCATTTGTGATGCATTTTTAGGATACTGTCTTAAGGAAAACTGTCCATGAAATTCAATGATTTGGAAATCTCAGAAAATTTCTTGAAAAGTATAGGCAGGATTGGGAAAGGCATCGCATGGTGCGGCAGGTGTATGAAGCCATATTTATATCTAATGTACGATGGCAAAGCTCATCATCTTTATGTAGGCTAGCTAACTATTGAAAGATTCTAGTACTAGAAAAGAAAATACCTTCCAAAATATAAACTGCTTTCATTGTATGATAATGTAGATTATCTCTATTAATGTTGCTTCAAGTATATGTTAATTTAGTGATGATTTGATATTCCAGATTTTCTAGACATACATTCATACTGAATCCAGTTTACAATTAAGAAGATTAAAATATATAACAAAGGGAAAATGTCAGTAGTAGAATAGTCACATACATTTTTGGAAAAAATGTCATGTAATTGTGATGATCTCTGTTATCATTGTGCTATATATAGAATGTGCACACTTTGGATATTTAAATTACACCAGTATTTCATGTGTTCTCAATGGGATATTTGAATATATATGCATTCATTATATATCTTTTGTTTTCCTTCAGGAGTTTTAGAATCTAATAAAACTGTCACAGAATTTTCAGCTGAAATAAACAAATAAGTAGATGCTTGAGTTCTTTTTCATTCCATAAATAAACATTATAACTTTTAAAAATTTCTCTTCACCTTCAAAATAAGCTAAAATTAATTGTAATCCTAATATGATGAGATAATAAAGTTTATGTCAAATCATTAAGACTTGATCTAGAATCACTAAACTATATGTCTGCAATTTGTCTTATGCAAAAGAAATAAAACAGATGAGTAAATTAGTCCCAAATGCTTTTATTTCTGCTAAAATGACAACTGCAAAATTAAGACATGAGCCATTAAAGTTATCCAATTAAAGACAGTACCCAACTTTTGATGGCTTGACTTAGAATTTTCCAATGTTATGATAGGTTTATTGGGATAAAACCCCTCTGTAAGTCAAGAAGTATCTGTACTTTACCTCTTCTTAACAACTTAAATATATCCAGATATAATCAACCAAGAAGCACTTTTGGAGTATGAAAGTAAAATTTCTTAAAATCTCCTTCATAAAAGCAAGGAGAATCCTTAGAAAATTTCTCTAACTTAACATTTTCAGAACTCCAGAAATTTCCCAAAGCCTTGCAACATTCCAAGAACCATTCATTTAAGAAAAACTGCTGATTTCCCTATTAGAACAGTGATCTTGGTGGTATTATAATAAGCCCTATCTTCTATCCTCCTTGTCCTCAGCTACATAGCAGCCTTATAAACCAGCAGCCTCGCAAACATAAGTGGGGAGAAGACAAGTTTGGATTGCCCCCAAAGTGTCATCTTCACAGAATTGTTACTCTTTAATTTGTAATTTCCCTGGAAGAGCCCCATTCACTGGGCTTATATTTATCTGATCTAACCTCTGACAGAAAAGCCCTATCTTCAGAGCATTTTTTGAAAGCAGTCAGTGGCAAGTGTTTAACATTTCATCTGCCTGTGTTGGTGGTACCAAATGGGGCAAACAAGATGATAGTCAATAACTTAAAAAAAAAAAAATAATCCCAGGGATGAGATGTCATAGGGTCCCTGAAAAAGTTATAACATATTTTTAGGACTCTACAAGTCAATGAACATATGCAGAAAACACTTGGGAAGGCCCTAATCTCTCAACTCTGGTTAATCTGGTAGCTCCATGCAAGCAGACAGTAAAAGTCAAGGCAAAGTCATACACACCCAGAGGGTTGAAGTTGTGCTCCAAAATACAGAACCCCCTGACAAAGTGTAGAGCCAAGGCTAGGTCTCACAGACCCCTTGAGCCCATTGCTCAGACTGGGTCACTAACCCTCCACATGCAGGTCTACAAGCTAGGTAACAGGAAAAGTTTCCTGGAGCCATAGGTGAAGAAACAATAAGCTTTATTCAGCACACACATGTCTAAGAGCTAGGCAGTCCAAAGAGAAACTGAGCAGCTGTTGGCAAAGTAAACATGCTCTATTTTTAGACGTGAGGTCTGCTGAACAGCAGTTCAAAGTGGCTGCTTCACACACTGAAGGACACACAAGAATAGCAACAAGCTAAAAATATATGGTGCATATGCTACTAACTCCACTGCCACACAACTTGTTTACAAAGAATGTGCTTCACCACCCCAACTGGACCTGAGGTAAGAGGGCCTGACTAAACTACTCTATTTTCCTCATACAAAGTTTGGATAATTATTGTTTCAACACATATAAAAAATCTGCCAGTGTTTAGCTAACCATTAAGTTAATCACACAGAGACTCAAGTGGCCACATAAGACAAAGAATACAGACATCAAAGAATTATTTCAAATTATTCGATATGCAAACTGCAGCAGTAACAACAACAATAATAAGCAGTAAAAATAAATCCTGGGAAGGCAGGTGATTTGATTTCCAGATTTGTCACATTATAATACTTAAAATAGAGAATATCAATAAAGAGACAGAATAATAAAAAATTATGAAAAAAAGTATTTTAAAAAGTAAAATTATTGGTCTAAAAATATTATTAGGTGGAGTCAAGAATAGGTTTACGCTTTCAGAAAAATCAGTAAAGTTGAAGATAGGTCACTTGATATCACCCAGACTGAGGACAAAAAAATAATAAAACATTGATATATGGACAAAACCTTAGAAAATTGTAGAACACTGTCAACTTTGTCAATACACCCAAACGAGAGGAGACAAAGAAGAAATAGAAGTAATATTTGAAGAAATAATGACTAAAATCTTCTTGAATTGAATGAAAATCATGACTATACACATCCAAGAAGCTCACTGAACTCTAAGTAGGATAAATTCAGAGATCTGTCTAGACACGTTGTAGTCACACTATCAAAAGCCAAAGGCAAAGAGAAAATCTTGACAGCAACAAGAGAAAAACAACTAATACATAAAAGGATTCCTAAAAAGATTAACAGTGGAAACAAATAAAAAGAAACATAAATGCCAGAAGTCAATGGAATAACATACTAAAAGTGCTGGGGAAAAAAAAAAAGACCATCCACCAAGAATTTTATAGTCATCAATACTACCCTTTATAAATAAAGGAGAAATAAGACATTTCCAGATAAGGAAAACGTCTGAGAATTTGTTGCTGGCAACCCTAACCATGATGAAGTACTAAAGTTAACTCTTTCAGACTGAAATGAAAATATACTGGAGAGTAACTCAAATAAACAAATAAAAGGCATAGTACATCTAAATAAATAGGCAAATAAAAATAAAATATAAAAATATATTTTGTTTTTTACCCTTGTCTTCCTCTATCTTATTTAAATAATGGCCACATGAAGCAGTAATTATAAGTCTATGTTTATGGGCTTACAATGTATAAAGATGCAATTTGTAGAAAGATAGTAACACGAAAAACGGGGAGAGATTTGACCTATAATGTAGAAATTATACTTTTATATACTGTTGAAATTAAGTTGGTGTTAATATAAACTACACTGTTTTAAATTAGGATGTTATTTGTAATCCCCAGGGCAACAACTAAGCAAAAACCTAAAAAAAATATAGTAAAACAGAGAAAAGGGAAACAAAAAGATATACTGGAGAATATCTATTTAAAACAAAAGAAAGCAGTTAATGGCAGAGGATGTTATTTGTAATCCCCAGGGCAACAACTAAGCAAAAACCTAAAAAAATATAGTAAAACAGAGAAAAAGGAAACAAAAAGATATACTGGAGAATATCTATTTAAAACAAAAGAAAGCAGTTAATGGCAGAATAGAACAAATGTAAGCAATTTTTCAACCTGTTAACATCAATGTGGGGAAAATAGGATAATTTAGTCAGGCTCCTTCTACATTTCTTGTAAACAAGTTGTGTGTGGGTGGAGTTAGTGTGTATGTGCACCCATGTATCTTTCTAGGTAATTGCTTTTGTGTGTTCTGCAGTTTGTGAAGCAGGCTGGCAGCAGACAGCTTGTGTCTAAAAATAGAGCATGCTTACTCTGCTGGCAGCTGCTCAGTTTCAGTTTTTCTTTGCACCTTGCCTGTAGCACTTGAGTTTCTGAGTTACTCCTGTGGACTGCTTAGCTCTTAGATGTGTGCGTGCTGAATAAAGACTATTCCTACTTCAACCAAGGCTCCAAGGACCTTTTTGCCAGTTACCTAGCTCCTAGACCTGCGTGTGAAGGGTTTGCAAATGGCTTGCAGGGTCTGTGAGCTCCAGACCCTAGCCTTAGCTCTACAATCAATGTCCTCCATGTTGTATAAAATTATCTTTTCTTGCTTCATATTTATTAATATGTACTATTGAAAATTGTTTAAATAAACACCTATATTAAATAATTATAATGTCATGACATTTGCCATTCAATTTAAACTAATGTACTTTTTTCCACCTATACCATAAAACAATGTACATTTTAGTGATTTTATGATAATACTTATCCAATGTTTGTCCATTTGTAGTATTTTCCTATAAGCAGAACTGAGGTTCAGGGTAAATTTTCTTCAGGGGTTTGTGAATTTTCCATTTTGTATCTATTGCAATATTTATCCTATGTCAATCCTACTAAAATGTAAAAATGTGCTTTATTACCAACAACCCACATTACATTTGGGTAATAAACAACATTGAATATTTTCTCTCTAGCTTATTACAATCAAATTTAATTTATTAACCGTGTGTTTCTTCCATTATAAGAACCATTAAAATTCATCCAGATATTTCAATTTGTTTTCTTTAAATTCCTTATATTTTTTCATCATAAACTAAAAATGTATTATATATAAAAGGTGTTAATATCATATGCATGCACAGTTTGAAAAATAATTTAATTGTGTAAACTCAAGCACCTGATAGAAACAGTTACTAGTACTTCTGAACATCCTAAGAACATCTATGCTGTTATTTTTCTCTTATATTGACTGCACTCCAGAGATGATCAAAATTTTACATACTGTATTAATAATGCCAGTTTTTCCGATGTACTTTTGCAATGTTTGTACTGCTAAGTAATATATTGCTTATTATGATTTGTTTTTAATTTTTATATAAATTAAATTACCCTGCTTTATTAGTCTACAATTTACCTTTTTCTTCCAACACATTTTATGAGGTCCATCTATGTTGATTTGTATGGCTGTGATTATTTTTACTATTGAATACTGCACAATTATCTGAATATCACAGAATTATCTGTTCTTTTGACAATATTTTAAGTGATTTTAAAATATTTTTCTAGATAAGTTATATTTTTATTATAATTATGAAATGTGTTTTTTATTTTTTATGCTGATTTATAGAAATATTATGCACTTTAATATATCAATTTCCTTTCAAGAAACAATAGTAAAAGCTGTTATTAAGCCAAATAATGTTTCTACTTGTTTTTAAATTAGGACTTGGAAAATAATATATGTAAATAACAAAATTTTCTTTTATTTCCAACCCTTTTAACATTTTTAACATATTTTGCTGATGATGACACCAAAATAAAATTTACTAGGAATAGAACTGCCAAACATCCTTCTTTTTGCTAATTTTTAAAGGAATATCTGTACTATTTGAATACGAATGTTAACTGTAGAAATATAACGTTTGTTGTAGGTATTGTATAGATGATATTTTTGAGTCAAGGGAAGTCTCTTTAATGCTTAGTTTGATAAAAATTCCTAATTCAATTAGGTCAATGAGTTATTGCGAAATTTCATCAAAAAGTTTTATACATCTGTTCTGATAATTCTATGGATATACTCCCTTAGTCTCTTAAACAGATAAATTTTACTAATACAAATTCTAATATGGGACCAATTTTGTATTCAAGGATTATATACACATATGTCATGACAGATTACATTCTCTATTGCTTTTTCGAATATCTTTCTCCTAATTTTTTTTTTTTCATTAATAAGGTTGACCAGTAATTTTTGTTTCTCATCCTGTTTTTGATGATTACACATATGTCATGACAGATTACATTCTCTATTGCTTTTTCGAATATCTTTCTCCTAATTTTTTTTTTCATTAATAAGGTTGACCAGTAATTTTTGTTTCTCATCCTGTTTTTGATGATTTTTAGTATCAAGGTTAAACTATCTTCATAGTTGATGTTAGGAGCACTCGTTTTATAATATATTAAAATTTTGAAATTTTGAAATTCTTAACATATTTTTCTCTCTGGAAAGTTGCTTTATTCTATATTTAGAAATTAGAGTTTCATGCTTCTCCTTAAACAAATTTTATGTGTCTATTTATCTGTTCATCTTGCTAAATTGGAATTTCAAATTGATTTAGAAAAAGTTGTTTAATTTCCTATATTTATAATTGCTCCTAAATCTTAATGTATGCCCTCTTTTCACATTTAAAAATGTATAAGTACAGAAAAACCCTATTCTTGAAATTCAGCTACTGGGACCTCACCTACAACTAGGAAAGCAACAGAACCAGCTGCCTGGGGTCCTGAGAGAGATGGGACCTAGGGCCTCAAGCTTCACCCCTACCCACAACCAAGCAAGCACAAGAGCCAGCCACCCGGGGTCCTGAGATGGGAGCCAAAGGCCAGCCCTGTCTCCCCCACACCCCACAATACATCTTAGAATGTACTTACTAGCCACATGTGTTTCTTTGGGGCATGTGGATTATCTGCTCATGTCCTTCACCAAATTTCTGCTTAGATTTTTCTAAATAATTTTTAAGACTTCTTTTTGCATTAAGGATGTTACTCTGAGTGCTAAATTTGTTTCTCATCAGTTTGATTTTAAATTTAATTTGTAATGTTTTGCTTCATTTCTATGTTGAGAAAATAATTTTCTATCTGAACATTAAATAAAAAGTAAATAAATAAATAAATTCAGCCACTGGAACGTAGTAATAGTGAGTCATACAAATGCAAATTGACTCTGCCAGTAGAGAATAGCCTAAGGTAGAGATCAAAATTTCACCTAAATTTAGTAAATGCAATACTGGCAAGCTCTGTATAACACACACATTGTCTACCCAAGAGAAAATTGTTCATTAGAGACCAATTCAATCTTGTTCTAATGACAACTCAAGTTTAGACTAAATACAATGTTAAAATTTCATTCTATTATCGTTTTCTTAATTATCTTTGGATAACAAAAGAGCTATGAAATATGACAGGGCATTTGTACTTAGTTGCTTATTGCCACTCTATCAAGGTAAATTTCTACCATTCTTTTAGAATGATAGAACACAGAGGAGAAACTCAAGTTGTTTTGACTTTAATGTTCTAATTGTCTAAGTTATGATATGATGACATGAAGCCTCAGTAATAGCTGAACTGCATTCAATTTTAAAAAGAGGGTTCCTGAGAAATTACTATCTAGTGAAATGAAAATTAACTAATAAGAGATATAGAAAGGTATTTAGTGGCTTTATTATTTTCATCTTAGTATTTTCCCAGACTACTTTCTTAATTTCCAGTTTCAGAATTCAATAATTGAACTTTCAGAAGGAGACAAGAAATCTCTGGTTACTAGAGGTGGGAGGTGGGGAGGGAGAGGGGGGTTGGGGAGAGACTAAGGAAAAAATAATTAAGTAATCAAAAAAAAATTTAATAGTATTATTTAACATCAAAAAAAACCCCTGAAATTTCAATAAGCTTTAGCTGGTATCTTAGGCATATTTTGACAATATTCTTTAAACTTTTGCTTTTTATTATATTGATTAGTTGACAAGTTTTTAGGTTACTCTCACTTTATATTATAATATAGAAGTAATATTTATGTAATTTAAAAAAGGTAATGTTATGCTGTTTCAATGCATAGCCTCTATCTGCTATTAGCATATATAACTGACATTTAATATTATTTTCTATATTGCACTCAATATAGTCCTAGAGGCTAAAAAAGATACTATTCTGTACTATGTAACTTTGTGTCACTTTCTGGATAAGGCTTATTTTGGATGTTTGGTGAGTCGTCCCTATATTATCCTTATTGTGCTTCATTTACTATCCTTAAGTATATAATTAGAGAGACTATAGAAAATGTTATCTTTAATAGAAAATTTAAAAATATTTTAGAAATTATCACAGTACTATAAATCTTTTTATATTACTAATGCAAAACTTAGATGATAACCTTGGGAGTCAAATCTCAAATAAGTTTAACTACCATTTTAAATTAATAAAGTTAATTTTAATTAAATTGTTGAACACATCACTGAAATTAAAGACAGCATGTTGACAAACATGTGTCTTTGTCCCAGAATAAATTACATTATTTAAGTACCTTAATCAAACCTTTTCTTATAAAAAGCTTTCCTGTAAATCGAATATTTTGAAGGAGAAAAAAATAAAAGATTTGTTTACTGAATGTAACCTAAGTATAGAACTCAAAATGCCAAAACTGGATGTATACATGAATAACTTCGTGTATATGCAATGTAACATATTAAATAGTCAGAATTCTTTCCATTTTTCCATCAGAAATACGATTTTTTCATTAATTTTTGTAGAATTTGTTTAAACTATTAATTATAAAAAATGTTTACATTTGCTTTTTACTCTATATTTTATTAATAGACTCTATTAACTAGTTTTGCACATTATACTTCACTTCCACAGCCATTTTATGAAATATGAATATTTTATAGTAGTTTCATATTATTTACAAAAGCAATGATACTGAAGAAACATTTTAGTGATTAAATTTCATATCTAATTTTAAAAACCCTACAAAGATACACATTAACATAAATTCATTAAACGATTAAAAGAACTATACCATATTTACTATTCCATTTAGAATTAGAAAATGATGCCTTTTATAATTATTTCAATTGAATAGATTTCTAGACTTCCTGTCTAAGGTAATAAGGTATTAAATAACTATTGAGATGGCATTTCTTTATGTGCAAATAACTAGCTGACAGAATATTTGGATAAAAGAAGCAGGTAAAATTAAGCAATTGCTTTACTTTGAGGTTTGTGTAATCATTAAAAGTGTGCCCAATAAAGATTGCTTAAATATAAAATATACATTTTAATAAATTTTAATTATTTAAAACAATTAAATTGTAATAAAATAGAGTAAAATTTTCAAATTTAATGGTAGTAGTTTACTCTAAAAAAAAGTAAAGATACCTAACTTATAGGTATTACTATTACTGTGGTAGATTAAAACAAATTAAAATCAAGATTCAAACTGAAAGTCCAACCAATGTCAAACTGTTGATATAATTTCATTCATTTATCACTAGATTAGTATTTTGACAGCAGAATAGCAAAGATGCTAAATGTATGTCCATCAGTTTTTCCAATTATTGATACAGTTAAAAACTAAATAAATAAAACTATCCTTGTCTCATGTTTGGGTTTCCTCAGAAGTATACTCTCACCTGATTTTGAGTGAGTAGTTTATTAAATAGGGTAAAGGAAATACTGGTAGGGAAGAAGAGCTCTGAATCGTGGGAGGAGACTCAGTCAATAAAGGATGTGTTATCAAGCCAGCTACCTTGCTGGGTGATTGGAGACATATGAAAAAAATGTTCAAGATCTCTAATAATCAGAAAAATGCAAATTAAAACCACAATTAGATATCACCTCATACTTTTTAAGTTGGCAATTATCAAAAAGATGAAAGATAAGAGTTGATGAGGTTGTGGAGAAAAAGGAACCCTCACACACTGTTGAATGTAAATTAGTACAATCATTTTGAAAAACAGCATGGAAGTTCCTCAAAAAATCAAAATTAGACTACCACATAACCCAACAATTCTATTACAGGTATATAGCCAAAATAATTAAGATCAGTATGTTGAAGTGATGTCTGCACTAAATAATCCTGTTGGCATTATTTGCAATAGCCAAGATATGGAAACAAATGAAGATCTTACCAAGAGATGAATGAATTTTTTAAATTTGGTATGTTTATACAGTATGGGATACTACTACTCAGCCTTTTAAAAAAAAGCAGGAAAATTTGTCATTTGCAGCACATGAATGAACCTGGAGGATATTATGTTAAAAGTAATAATCCAGACACAGATATACAAATACCATATGATCTCACTTACATGTAGGAAATAAAAGAAGTTGAACTCATAGAAGTAGAGAGTAGAATGGTGGTTGTCAGAGGCTGGAAGGCAAGTGTGGGTTGGTGGGAGGCAGCTACGGGGAAAGGACATACGTTGATCTAAGCGTATAAAGTTTCAGTTAGACGGGAGGAATAAGCTTTGATGATCTATTGAAAATCATAATGTCTAATGTTAAGAATAATCATGTATTGTATATTTCAAAATTGCTAACAGAGTAATTTTATAATGTCTTACCATAAAGATATAAGTGTTTTGGGTGATGAACATGTTAAAACCTGATTTAATCATTCCATAGTGTGCACATGTATGTAAACATCACATTGTACAACATAAATATATACAATTACTGTTTGTCAATTAAAAATAAAATAAAACTTAAAAAAATAATTCCAGGAGCAACTGTAGAATACAGCTATCACATTTATCCCACCAAGGGGCAAAAGAACTGAGAGGAATTGTGTCAGTTACTGTTTGTGGCTGTCCCCAGGAATCATTATATTCCTAGTGAATGTGGCCTACTATGCCAATAGCACAAAAAATGTCTTAGTGAAAGAAAAGCAAGTGCTGCCAATTGTCAGGCTGCTGGTGTTACTGGTGGAGACAAGAATTGTCTTCTACAGTTCTCTCATAGCAATCAATATGACACACAGAAGCAATATCACCTTTGAATATATATAAATGATTTTGGCAGAATGTGAGCACTAAAATTTCAATAAAAATGATGTGACTAGTTAGTATTAAGAAATGTAAAGTCTGGGCCGGCCCGGTGGTGCACTGGATAGTGCGCCGCTTGGGAAGCGCGGTGGTGCTCCCATCCGAGGGTTCGGATCCCATATGCAGACCGGTTCCCGCTCACTGGCTGAGCGAGGCACGGGACCAACACCGAGGCTTGCGATCCCATTGCCGGTCCCCGGTCCGGTACGGGGGCAACACTGAGGGTTGCGATCCGTTGCCGGACATGGAAAAAAAAGACAAAAGACAAAAAAAAAAAAGAAATGTAAAGTCTGTTGTCGTAGTTTTCTCAAGCTGCTATAACAGAATAGCATGGACTATGGAGCTTATAAATAACACAAATTTATTTTTCACAGTTCTGGATTCTGAGATGTCCAGGATGAAGGGTCATCTTATGGTTTACAGAAACCATGCCTTCTTTGTCCTCACTTGGTAGAAGGGCTTGGCAACTCTCTGTGCCTCTTTTTTAAGGGCACTAGTCCTATACAAAAGGATCACCTCACAAAAGGTGCACCGCCTAATACCATCACTTTGGGGATTATAATTCAAACACATGAATCTGGGGGGACACAAACATTGAGACCATAGCATCTACAAATGCATGGAAGGCTATATATATATATGACTTATATATAATTGCTTTCAAGATATTTGTCCTTTCCTCAAATTATCATGAGTTTTATGATGTACTATATTGGGTTTTCTCTAAATTTATCCTGCTTAAGCTTGCAATGTTTCTTGAATATATGGTTAGGTACCTCATCCTCTTTTGAAATTTATCTGCCTGTTATCACCTAAAACTTTGCTTCTCCTCATTTATTTTCTCCTTTTATTCTGGTACCTCAATATTAAATTGTTTCTCTATTTTTTTTTTTAGTTTTTCTATGAGATTTCTCCAAATGTTTCTTAATGTTCTAGTTTGGATATTTGTCTGGTCTATCCGTCAGCTCATTAGGACTCTTCCAACTTTGTGTAACATTGATAAAACTATCTACTGAGTTCTTGATTTCTGTTATGCCATCACAGCATTCTAATTACATAGTGTTCATGGGGGAAAAATACTAGCACAAGAAATTATAATTACAATAAGATATCAAAAATATGACACATATTTATAAACATGTTCTCCAGTTAACATTCCAAAAAGTTAATAAACTCTTATTAATTTAGAATATTCCACTGCAGTGAGAAGAACATTTTCTTTCTCAAATAACTTCAAAATAGGTAATAGGTATCAGAACTTGCTAAGAAAAGTTAATATGTAAATTGGCTTCTACACAACTAAAATCAATATTAATAATTTTAATAAATAATAGATAAGGTAAAATATGTTAAAATAAGTGAGAGTGATGAGAAGCTGAAAAACACTGTGCCATTTATTCCAGTTGAATTTTCAATGACATCATGTTACAAATCCATTTTAAATATTATATGTCATCTAGACTGTATAATTTATTGTCTTAACTTTATTTGTATTATGACTTTGCTATTGAGTAGTTAAAGCCTATATATGTAACTGTATTTGTGTGTATACATATATACATTTTAGATAAATGATAAACTATTTCTTCAAATATTACATGACGAAGCCTTCTTAAAAACAAAAAAAAAACATTATTTCCATTTTTTTTCCTGTTTTTAACAGGTGAAAATGACAGCAAAATCAATAAAGAGAATTGTAAGGTCAGGATAAAGAACATTTCCAGTTCAGATCTTAATTTCAAGAACAATTTGCCATGACATCTGTGTAGTCTCTTCATGGAAGTTTAGCAGATCTGACAGCTAATTAATTATAAAGCAAGATTAGAGACTGGACAGAAGTGCTGGCAGAAGAGAATTCATCTTTTGTGTCAACATGCTTCAGTATATTCATTTTCTTAGGCCTGAAAGACATACCCCTAGTAAATCATTGTTTATCTTTAAGCTCAAAAAGGAAATTGAACATGACATGAACAATTACCAAGATGCTCTCAGAGAAATGCATTCTCAAAAGAGAAACATGAAAACAAATTAAAACTATGTGACATCTGAGATTTCCCTATGTTTTTCATCTAAATTATATGCAGCAGCTAAAATTACTTTATTCTAAAATCATAAGAGACAAAAATACAAAACTACCAATAGAAATCAAAGTGTATGTATTACTTTGCATATATAAATATATATAAACAATAGTCATGATTTAACTATGAATACATAAACATAGATTATGATTTAAGAATACAAAATTCAAAGTAATGACATTATCAGTTAAATAGAAAAACCGTACTGATAAGAAATTAATACCGTCAATTGTAAATAAATCAGAAATGTGTAGCATTCCAGTTAATACTCTATTTTTATATATCTATACACAAACTAAAACTAAGAAAATAAACAAAAAATTGCTATACCCAGTAGAATGTTTTCAATAGTATTTTCTACTAAAAATAAATGCAGAGACTTTCAGTTTCCAGTACAGAGTGTAAGCAAATTTAAAAGTTGCCACTCTATTTTGACAACAAAAGTTGAACTAAAAATTTAAATTTTCTTAGACACCTTGGAGTAGAGTCACAGGAAAATCTGCTACTCACTATATTAGAGAGGCAATCGATTGAACACAGAAAATCACAATTTACTACAACAAACCTGACCAGCAGAAACCTTCTTGGGAACCAGTGCCAGGGCAAAAGAACCTGAATTATAACTGGTGAATAGCTACAGGTTCAGTACGAACAAGTCTGAAAGATAAAAACTCCAAGGGGACTCAGACATGGGTTGGTGGAAGACACCAACACTTTCATGGTTTTGCCTCCAAGAGCTCTACTAAGTTCTCACAGTGAATATTGAAGAAAAGTCCTGTTGTGCTTCTGTTAGGGGCAGGGGAACAGGAACCATGCTGAAACAAGCCACAAGCCACAACTTTTTAACAAAGTCTGGGGGCTTCCGGTCAAGATGGAGGAATAGACAGTCCCCAGCATCACTCTCTCCCACAAATCAACCAATTTAGAACTATTAAAAAGCAATGACAACCAAGCTGGGCCTGCTAGAGTTCAGAGGAAGAGGAGGAGAGACCAACAGAGTTTGTGAAGGAAGAAGAAGACACAGTGAGAGAAAGAAAGAACTGCTCCAACCATTTCATGCTCTGGTTCCTTTAGGATGGAGCTGGTGAGCACATGGAACAAGAGCTGCCAAAAGCCACAGCTGTGCCCTCTGTATGATGATGCTTGGAGGCGGCAGGGGAGAAGAGGGTCTTGGTGGCCCCCAGACCAGCAGGACCACTAACAGGGCTCCCATGGGCCCACAAAGGAGTGAGGAGCCAGAACAACTGAAAAAGGAGCCACCCAGAGGCCAGTGAGTAATCTTAAGGGACCAAAACATGGCCCATCCTAGGGGAAGTGTTTGGAGTGTGGGTGGTGGGGAGACAGGTCACTGGGGGAACACTGGGGCACAGTAAGGACAGCTGATCTGCCCTCCAGTCAGCACAGGACCACTCAGTGGAGACTAGTAAGGAATATAGAACTACAGAGGGTGCAGTTTGCTGAAAAGACTCAGGTCCAGATCAGAGTTTCCACACAACCCAGGTGTACCAGATCTCACAAGACCTGGAAGTGCTTACAAGGTCAACTGTTAAAACCTGAGCTGCCCAAAAAGCCTTCCTCAGGGAATCAGCAGCAATTCAGCTCAACCACAGGGTTCAAGTGCTGGTCCCCACAGGAAGTTCCCCCATTTTAGAAATAACCGAAGGACAACAAATTAGTTCCAGTGCAGAGTTTAAGTGGTGAGAACAGCAAATAATCCAACACAGAACTGAAAGAAAAAATACCCACATACCAGAGACAATGTTTTACATTATCCAGTAAGTTCTAACACCACCAAAGGACAGCACTAAAATCTACAAGGACCAGAAGGCTCCTGGGCTCCCAAACTGCGGAGGGGAGAGAGCCATGGGCCTCAGCCATGACCCCTGATGACTGCACCCACCCCAGCAATAACCTCATGGCTACCTCAGGAAGTGTTCTACCAGAAGGCTCCTGGGCTCCCAAACTGCGGAGGGGAGAGAGCCATGGGCCTCAGACATGACCCCTGATGACTGCACCCACCCCAGCAATAACCTCATGGCTACCTCAGGAAGTGTTCCAGGGCCCCAAGTTGGGGCAGGGGGGAGCCCCACCCCTTTGATATCCACAGCCAGCCCAGTACAACCACTGAACTGCCATTGAAAGTGCCCTGGGCTCCCAAGCTGGGGGGATAGGGAGGCCACAGGTCTCAGCCATGCCCCCCTGACATCTGAAACCAGTTCACCAGTGACAATCAAACCACTGCCAGAAATGCCCTGGGCTCCAAAGCCAGGGTAGTGGGAGCTGAGGGCCTCAGCCATGCCCCCTCGATATCTGCACCAAGCCCAGTCATACCATCCAGCCACTTCCAGAAGTGCCCTGGGCTCCCAAGCCAGGTTAGGGGAAGACCAAGAGCCTTAACCATTCCCCACAACATCTGCAACCAGCCCAGCAATAACCTTTGAGACACCACCAGAAACACCCTGGGATTCCCAGCGGGTGTGGTGTGGGGCTTAGTGCTTCAGCCACACTCCCCTGACATCTGCATCCAGCCCAGAAATGACAGAGATGCCTCTGGAAGCCCCTGGTTTCCCCTGCTGGAAATAGGGGGGTGCCTTGGGCTCAACCATATCCCCCCTAATTTTCTCCCCCTTCCCCTAACTGCTCTGCAACATCTTAGAATGTAAAAATAATAATAATAATAATAAATTAATTAAAGAAAAAAACAAAAACAAAGTCTGCCCTCAGTAAGAAATATTTAACCAGATCTTAACCTCATGGTCATTTACCAGAGCCTAACTGCCCTGGAGGAAAGGAACAATCCAGCTCTAGCCAGCTGTAGGCTTCCATGTGAAGAAAAGA
The DNA here is from genome assembly GCF_000696425.1 of Galeopterus variegatus. Taxonomy (NCBI): domain Eukaryota; kingdom Metazoa; phylum Chordata; class Mammalia; order Dermoptera; family Cynocephalidae; genus Galeopterus; species Galeopterus variegatus. Next base: position 305,108 of record NW_007727699.1, on the reverse strand, counting down.
AATGGCAATCTTTAGCCCACTCTAGCCATCCTGTTCTACCCAAAAGGGATGGAAGGAACTAGGAAGCATGGGGAAGTTCACAGTCCAGAGACAAAGGCTCCCTAAAACACTGAGCCCTAATCAAAGAACTACAGAATGTTCCTCCAACCCCGTTACCACTACATTACTAAAGCCCTATTTACAATAATACCTTTTTGCCTTTTATCCTGTACTTGTCTGGCTATCAAGAATTAAACAAAACAAAACAAAACAAAAACAAGGCATACTACAAGGCAAAATGCACAGTTTAAAAAGACAGAGCAAGCATCAGAACCAGACTCAGACATGGCAGGGATGTTGGAATCATCGCACTGGTTTATAAAATAATTATGATTAATATGCTAAAAACTCTAATGGGTAATGCAGACAGCATGCAAGAATAGATGGGCAATGTAAGTAGAGAAATGAAAATTCTAAGAAAAAATTAAAAAGACACACTGGAGATCAGAAACAGTGTAATAGAAATAAAGAATGCCTTTGATGGGCTTATCAGTAGATTGGACACAGTAGAGAAAGAATCTCTAAAGTTGAGAATATCTCAATAAAAACTTCCGAAGCTGAAAAGCAAAGAGGAAAAAGACTGAAAAAAAAAAAAACCCAGAATATCCAATAACAGCAGGACAACTGCAACAATTATAATATACGCATCATTGGGATACCAGAAACAGAAGAATTTTTCAAATTAATATTGGACATCAAACCATTTATCCAAGAAGCTCAGAGAATTCCAAGCAGGATAAACATCAAAAGAACTACATGTAGGCATACCATATTCAAACTTTAGAAAGATGAAGATAAAGAAATATCTTGAAAGAAGCCATGGTGGGTAGAAGATCTTTTCTTTTAAAAAAGCAAAAATACTCATTATATCCAGCTACTTTTCAGAAATCATGCAAGCCAAAAGAAAGTGGAGTAAAATAGAGTGCTGAAATAAAAAGGAAAAAAAAATCCACTAACCTAAACTTTTATAGCCTGTGAAATTATCCATTAGAAATGAAGGGAAAATAAAGACTGTCTCAGACCAACAACATCGTGAAAAAATTTTCTCAGTAAACCTGTTTCCAAAAAAAATTTTTTAAAAGTTCTTTAGAGAAATAATAAGTCAAGTGTCACTCAGTGATAGAAATAAGTTCTTTTTTTTTTTTTTTTGGTTAAATTTTTATTTTGTCAATATACACTGTATATGATTATTATGGCCCATCACCGACACCTCCCTCCCTCCTCCCTCTCTCCCCTCCCCCCCAAGAATGTCCTTTCTGTTTGCTTGTTGTAACAACTTCATAAAAGTATAGTTGTTATATCTTCTTCCCCACCCCCCCCCCCGGCTTTTTTTTTTTGGTGTTTTTGGGGGGGTTTTTTTTTTTTTTTTTGGTTAAATTTTTATGTTGTCAATATACACTGTATATGATTATTATGGCCCATCACCGACACCTCCCTCCCTCCTCCCTCTCTCCCCTCCCCCCCAAGAATGTCCTTTCTGTTTGCTTGTTGTAACAACTTCATAAAAGTATAGTTGTTATATTTTCTTCCCCCCCCCCCCCCCGGTTTTTTTTTGTGTGTGTATGTGGGTGAATTAATTTGTTTGTTCTGAGAAATATGTTGTTAGGCAATTTAGTTATTGTTCAAACATCATAGAGTGTGCTTACACAATCCTAGATGACATAGCCTACTGTACACCTAGGCCATGTGACATAGCCTATTGCTTCAACCACCACCAGATATGCAGTTGGTTGCTGGCTAAAATGTTTTTATGCAGCATATAACTGTAGGTTAGAAATGTGGATCCAAATAAAGAAAAGAACTTCAGAGAAAGAATGAATAAAGGTAAAATAAAAACTTTTAATTTTCTTCTTAAGTGATCTAACAGTTAACAGCTTGTTCAAAATAATAATAGCAATAATATATTTGACTATGTATGCTTTGTGTGTGTGTGTTTGTATATGTGTGTATATATATGCTAATGTATAAGTGAAGTGAATGACAGCAGTAATATAAGGAATGAGAGAAAACAATGAATTATTGTGTTAATATAAGGTAACCACACTACCCATGAAGTGATATGTTATTTGAAAGTGTATATGAATCAATTCACACCCATACACACACACACACACACACACACTCTCACACACACACACACAAAACCAAACAACAACAACAACAAAACAAACAAACAAACAAACAAAAAAACCGGGGGGGGGGGGAAATAACAACCACAATTTTTTTTTTTTTTTGAAGTTCTTACAACAAGCAAATGGAGGG
>NW_007727699.1:300792-302604 GCF_000696425.1 Galeopterus variegatus | reverse complement strand
ATGGGACATAATAATCAACTACATTGTATATTGACAAAATAAAAATAATAAAATAATAAAATAATAATAATAATAAAATAAAAAAAATAAAAAAAATAAAGTGTATATGAATTATTTGTAAATGTATATTGCAAAATTTAGGGCAACTACTAAAAAAAGTTTTAAAAAAAAAAACATAACTGATATGCTAAGAAAGAAGTTAAAATGGAATCATAAAATGCTCAATTAAAACAACACACACACAAAAAGATTGGAAAACAAAAAACAAAAAAACAAACAAAAAAACAAAGAACAAGGGCAACAAATATAAAAAAGCAACAAATATGTTACATATGAACCCAATTATATCAATAATAATTTTAAACACTTGTGGCCTAAATACAAAACTTAAAAGACAGAGATTGCCAGAGTGGATCTAAAACATGTACCCAACTATGTGTTTTCTACAATAAACTCATTTGAAACATAAAGGTACGTACAAATTAAAAGTAAAGAGATAAAGAAAAATATATTATGTGAACACTAATTAAAAGAGCACAGATGTAGCTGTATTAATTATAGACAGAGCAGATTTCAGAAAAAGAAAATTTACCAGGGGTAGAGAAGGCATACATAATGATAAAGGGATCCATTCTCCAAGAGGACGTAGCAATTCTTAATATGCATGTGCCTAACAACACAACATAAAAAATATGTGAGGAAATAGATAAATCCACTAAGAATTGGAGAATTCAAGACCGCTATGTCAGAAATGGACAGATCCAGCAGGCAAAAAATCAGCAAGGACACAGTTAAACTCAATAACACCATCAATCACTAGATATAATAGACATCCATATATTACTTCATACAATAACTGCAGAAAACACATTCTTCTCAAGCTCACATAAAACATTAACCAAAATAGATCACATTTGGGGCAATAAAATACATCTTAACAAAATTTTAAAAGTAAAAATCATGTAATGCAAACTCTCAGACAACAATGTAATTAAAGTAGAAATTGATAATAAAAAAAGATAGCAAAGATAGCTGGAAAATCCTGAAATACTTGGATATTAAACAACATATTTCTAAATAACACATAAGTCAAAGAAGGTATCTCAAGGGAAATCAAAAAAATACTTTTATTAAATAAAAGTGCTTACAGGGAAATTTACAGCATTGAGAGCACATACTACAAAAGAAAAAAGATCTATGTAATCTAAGCATTCACTTTAGAAAAACAGAATAAAGATAAAATTAAGCCCAAAGTTAGAAGATAAAAGTAAATAATAAAAATTAGAGAATTAATCAATGAAGTTAAAAACAGGAAATCAATAGAAAAAAATCAATAAAAATAAAAGCTGATTTTGTAAAAATATCAATAAAGTTAATAAACCTTTAGTCAAGTTAACTAAAAAAAAGAGACGTGATAAATTACTAATATCAGAAATGAAAGAAGGAACATCACCACAGATGCCATGTACATTAAAAGGACAATAAAGGAAAAATTTGAACAACTCTTTGCCCACAAATTCACTAAATGAGAAAAAATGTGCCTATTCCTTGAACTACACAATTTGCCAAAACTCACACAAGAAAAAGAAAATATATTTATTTAAAAAAACTGAATGAGGGCCAAACCGTGGCTTACTCGGGAGAGTGCACGCTGGGAACGCTGTGGCCGCAGGTCCGGATCCTATATAGGGATGGCCGGTGCGCTCACTGGCTGAGCGCGGTGTGGATGACACCAAGCCAAGGGTTACGATCACCTTACCGGTCACAAAAAAAAAAAAAAAAAAAAAAAAAAAAAAAAAAAAAAAAAAAAAA
>NW_007727699.1:297377-300164 GCF_000696425.1 Galeopterus variegatus | reverse complement strand
AAGGAACATCACCACAGATGCCATGTACATTAAAAGGACAATAAAGGAAAAATTTGAACAATTCTTTGCCCACAAATTTGCTAAATAAGATAAAATGTGCCTATTCCTTGAAATACACAATTTGCCAAAACTCACACAAGAAAAAGAAAATATATTTATTTAAAAAAACTGAATGAGGGCCGAACCGTGGCTTACTCGGGAGAGTGCGCGCTGGGTGCGCTGTGGCCGCAGGTTCGCATCCTATATAGGGATGGCCGGTGCACTCACTGGCTGAGTGTGGTGTGGATGACACCAAGCCAAGGGTTACGATCACCTTACCGGTCAAAAAAAAAAAAAAAAAAAACTGAATGAAATTAATATCTTTACAAAAGAGAAAGTATCAGGCCCAGATGGGTTTGCTGATGAATTCATCCAAACATTTAAGAAAGAAATTATGCCATTTGTCTATGCTGTGTTTCAGAAGATGGAAGCAGAGAGAATACTTCCTAACTTATTTATGAGGACAGAATTACCCTAATACAAAACCAGGCAGACATTCCGGGTAAAGAACACTATAGACCAATGTCTTTTTGAACACAGAAGCAGAAATCAACAACAAAATATTAGAAGGTAGAATCAAACAATGTATAAAAATATTATACACTACAACTAAGTGGGATTTATCCCAGGTAAGAAAGGCTAGTGAAAAATTCACAAATCAATTAATGTAATCCATCACACAAACAGGCTAAAGAAGAAAAAAAATCACATAATTGCACCAATATATGAAGAAAAAAATTTTTTCCAAAATATCAAAAAATCTTTTATAATACAAACTCAACTGATCTTTGATATAGGAGTAAAGGTAATTCAATGGAGAAAAAAACTTTTCAAAGTACGATGCCTGATCAGCTAGGCATCAAGGTGGAAAAAATAAAATAAAATAAATATAGACACAGAACTTCTTACCCCCTTCACAAAAATTAACTCAAAATGGGTCATAAACCCAAGCAGAAAATGTAAAATTGTTAAACTCCTAGAAGATAACGTAGTAGAAAATTTTAATGACCTTGAGTCAGGTGATTACTTTTTAGATAAAAGGGCAAAGGCATGACTTATGCAAGAGAGTACTGATAAACTGGACTTCATTAAGATGAAAAAAATTCTGCTCTGTGAAAGACAATACCCCCAAAATTAAAATACAAGCCACAGACTTGGAGAAAATATTTGTAAAATATATATCTGATAAAGAAATGTTATTCACANAAATGTAAAATTGTTAAACTCCTAGAAGATAACGTAGTAGAAAATTTTAATGACCTTGAGTCAGGTGATTACTTTTTAGATAAAAGGGCAAAGGCATGACTTATGCAAGAGAGTACTGATAAACTGGACTTCATTAAGATGAAAAAAATTCTGCTCTGTGAAAGACAATACCCCCAAAATTAAAATACAAGCCACAGACTTGGAGAAAATATTTGTAAAATATATATCTGATAAAGAAATGTTATTCACAATATACAAGGAAATCTTAAGTTCAGTAATAAGAAAAAAATAACAAATTTAAAAATGGGTCAAAGATCTTCACCAACACCTCACCGAAGATTTATAGGTGATAAATAAGCATATGAAACTATGCTTTATGTCATGTGTCATCAGGAGAATGCAAATTAAGACAGCAGTAAGATACCAATACCACACCTATAAGAATGACCAAAATCCAGAACATTAACACTACCAAATGCCTACCTGAGTAGCTGCAGAACACCCTAGCACCTTTTTGGGGGGGCAGAAGGCCCAAACCCAAACATCAGAGACCCCACTCAGAGTTGTCTGCTTCAGTTCATGGACTGCTGAGCAGTTCATGGTCTCCTTCAAAGTAAAAGGTCCTAATCTTGACTCTGCCAATACTTCCAAGGATATCCCATTTAAGCTGAGGAGGTTCGGAGCACCTCAGTTCAGCTATAAGGGGCAAAATAATCCTAGCTGGGGCACCACAGAGCCTGTCTAGGGCTATCCACTCCAGCTGAACAGCAGCAGAGCACCACAGCATTTCTCCCAAAAGCTTCAGGCCATATCAACTACGCCTGTGATCCAGTTTAGTGTTGCCCACTTCAGCAAGGAGCTTCCAAGCACCCCAGTGTCAAGGCCACAGAGATATTCACAGAGAAATCCAATGTTAAATAAAATAAAGAAATTACACAAGACTATGCTATTGCATTCACCTGGGACTAAACCTAAAACATCCAACCTGAGGGTGACTATATAACACATCTACAGAAAACAGTCTCTCCCTTCAAAAGGTACTCCAGAGTATTACAAGAAAAAAACTATTCCACCAAATGCTCATATATCATCATTGGGATACAAAAATCTTGATAAAATAAGGAAACATGACACTCCCAAAGGAATACAATAATTCTCTAGTATAAGGTGCTAAAGGAAAGGAAACCTATGAAATATGTGAAAAGGAATTCCAGGCAATAGACTTAAAGAAACTCAATAAGATACAAGAAAATACAGATAATCAATGCATTGGAATGATAAAAACAATTCATGACCTGAAAGAGAGATTCAAGAAAAACGTAGGTATAATAAAAAAGAACCAATCAGAAATATTGTAACTGAAGAATTCATTCAATGAAATAAAGCATACCACCAAGAGCTTAAACAATAGTCTAGATAATGTAAAAGAAAGAATTTCTAAACTTGAAGATAAGCTTTTTGAAATAATCCAGTTGGACAAAAAAAAAAAAAAAAAAAAGGGAGAAGCAGCAACAGCTATAGTAACCAAAACAGCATGGCACT
>NW_007727699.1:290274-296377 GCF_000696425.1 Galeopterus variegatus | reverse complement strand
TAAGCTTTTTGAAAAAATCCGTTGGAAAAAAAAAAAAAAAAAAAAAAGGGAGAAGCAGCAACAGCTATAGTAACCAAAACAGCATGGCACTGGCATACAAACAGACACAAAAACCAATGGAACAGAATAGAGAACCCAGAAATCAGCCCAGGTACTTACAGCCAACTGATCTTTGACAAAGACTCCAAGAACAAACATTGGGGAAAAAATAGACTCTTCAATAAATGAGTGGGGGAAACTGGATATTTCTCTGTAGAAGAATGAAACTAGACCCAAGCCTCTCACCATATACCAAAATTAACTCAAAGTGGATTAAAGACTGAAGAATAAGACCTGAAACTCTAAAACTCCTAGAAGAAAACCTAGGGGAAACACTTCAGGACATAGGACTGAGCAAAGACTTTAAGAATAAGATCTCAAAAGCACAAGCAACAAAAGATAAAATGAACAAATGGGATTATATCAAACTCAAAAGCTTCTGCACAGCAGAAGAAACAATCAACAGAGTGAAACAGCAATCTACTGAATGGAAGAAAATATTTGCAAATCATACATCTGACAAGGGATTAATATCCAGAATATACAAGGAACTCAAAGAACTTAGTAAAAATACAAATAATCCCATTAAAAAATGGGCAAGGAAGCTGAACAGACATTTTTCAAAGGAAGACATACAAATGACCAGCAGGTACATGAAAAAATGCTCCACATCACTAATCATCAGGGAAATGTGAGTCAAAACCATACTGAGATATGACCTCGCCCCAGTTAGACTGGCTATTATCAAAAAGACTGAGAATAAGTAACACTGGTAAGGATGTGGAGGAAAGGCAACTCTTCTACACCGTTGGTGGGGCTGTAAATTAGTACAGCCATTATGGAAAACAGTATGGAGGTTTCTCTAATGACAAATAGAACTATCGCACTGTCCAGCAATCCCACTTCTGGGCATATATCCAAAGGAACGGAAATCATCAGGTTGAAGGGATACATACATTCCTATGTTTATCACAGCTCTATGTACAGTAGTGAAGATATGAATCCAACCTAAATGTCCATCAATAGATAACTGGACAAGGAAAACATGAGATATGTACACAATGGAATACTACCCAGCCATAAAAAGAATGGAATTTTGCCATTCACAACAATATGGATGAGCTTGGAGAAAATTATGTTAAGTGAAATAAGCCAGGCACAGAAATATCACATGTCCTCACTCATAAGTGAGAGCTAAGAAACAAAGAAAGAAAGAAATAACACAATAAAACACTGAATTTTCCGAAGGAGAGAATGGACCTATTGTTAATAGAGGTGTGAGAAAGGGAGGTGGAGGGGGCATAAGGAGCACCGGGGTAATGGACAAAGAAAGTAATTATGATTTGTAATGATGAATGTGCTAATAATATTGATTTCATCATCACATACTTTACACAGTACTGATAGTCAACTCTCTACCCCATAAATGTGCATAAATTAAAACAATTAAAAAAAGAATTGTAAAAAATGAAGAAAGCCTATGAAATCTGTAGGACAACTTTAAGTCTATAAACATACATATTATGGGATTTCTAAAATACAAAAAGGATTTTCGGTGATGGGACACAATAACTAACTACATTGTATATTGACAAAATAAAAAAAAAAGAAAAAAGAAAAAAAAGCTGGTTGGCTCTAAATACCCACTTGTCCTTATTGCATTTGAACTTGAGCCTGATCTCTCTCCCCTATTGTGATAGTCTTGATACCTATCAAGATAGTTCTGAAAAAGTCTTCTTTATCATTTTAGCAAGTGTCAGAATATTTTTTTTATTCAACAAAGGCTGCCTTTACTTTCTATGTGTCTTATATTATCACTCATATCTGCCATAAACTTTCTTATAAATTCTATGTACATGAAGTATTCCAGGATCTAAGTGTGAATCATTCTCTTTCTGCTTTATCTGTTGTCAATTCCAGTTCTGAAGATTATATTTTTATAATAGTATATTTATAGTTCAGAAAGGTTTTCTATGATATGAGAAACTTTCTGTGAGAAAGGTACTTTAAAATTTCTCCATGAAAGTTATCACTTTTAAAATTCCCTTTTGCCTTATTTGAGCTTTTGATTTAAATGAAAGAGCTTCTTAGGTTACTAAGTCCACCTTGAAGGAATTCTAACTTTTCTTTCATATTCAAGGTGGTTAAATTCCTCAACGTTGCCAGAGTATTAGTTTCTGCTGGGTAAGAGTAAGAAAAGCAACCAGATGAGAATCCTACATTTGTGTAGTTGGGAGTCAAGGAACAAAAAGTTGGCAAACAATTATAGTTCTGCTGAGTTGCTGAGATGTTATGGGCAGGGGTTGGGGTTCTCGCTACTTTCAGATCCCTCCAGCTGTAAGTAGCAATTTTCTAATATTTCTAATGAACGGGATAAATTCACTCTGCCACTGCAAACACCTTAATTAAATTTTTTTTTTTTTTTGAAAAATGTAGGAGCCCTACCAAGGCACACTGGCAATAAACAATGGATGCATCCCTATTCTAAATCATTTTAAGTGAGAAAATATGTGTAAATCTATTAGAACTATGTCTGGCATTCAACATAGTTTAGCTATTATTAAGAGAATCCACAGACTCCTATGGGCCAAGCTTCCTCTGGGAGTTGGATAATCATCTGTCTTCAATACAGTTTATTAGAAGTTCATTTCATTCAGATTACCTCAGAATTACATTTTAAAGGCACCCTCCAGACAGAAACAACATACTCTTTATTGGTGTATTATCCTAGAGAGGGAGTAGTTAAGCGAAGGATATGCAAAAATCTGTGCCACCTTCTTCTTAGGATTTTGCAGCTATTTTTTTTTTTAGAAATTTTAATTAAATTATTGCATACATATTATAAGGTTTGCACATCATAAGCTTAGAAGTTGGTAAATTCTTACAAGTTCAGGACTCCTATGCAACTACTACTCACAATGAGAAAAAAAATTCCCATCACCATATAAACCTCCGTTGGTTAATAGACACAAAACTATAGCTAATTGGAAAAATAAGTTGTATCGTTGTACAGTATCTCTAGGCATCTATATTTAATAATAATTTATTGTATGTTGACAGTGCAACAGAGGAACCTAAATGTTCCCATCACAAAGAAACAATAAAGTTTTGTGATAATGATATTGCTAACTACCCTGATTTGATCACTGCACGTTTTATATAGGTATTAAAATAATAACCATAATAACCACACTGCCAAAAGTAATCTACAGATTCAATCTAATCCTTATCAAAGTATCAGTAACATTCTTCACGAAACAGAAAAAAAAATCTTAACGTTCGTATGTTACCTGAAAAGACCTCAAATACCCAAAGCAACCTTGAACAAAAGGAAAAGTGCTGGAGGCATAAAAACAGACAAATGAATGGAACAGAATAGAGGATCCGGAAAACACACACACACACACACACACACACACACACACACACACGCCAGCTGACCTTTGATAAAACACTGAGAACGTACTTTGGGGAAGGAACAGCTTCATCAATAAATTGTGCTGGGAAAACTAGATATCCACATGTAGAAGAATGAAACTAGACCTCGATCTCTCACCATTTACAAAAATCATCTGAAAATCGATTAGGGACTTTAATGTAAGACCTGAAACTACAAGATTTCCAGAAGAAAACACAGGGGAAATGCTTCAGGTCATAGAACTAGACAAAGATTTTATAAATAAGACTTCAAAAGCACAGGCAATAAAAGCAAAAATAAACAAATGGGNGAAAACCTGAGCAGACCAATAGTGAGCAATGACATTGGATCACTAGTCAGCAGTCTTCCAACAAAGAAAAGCCCATGACTGAATGGGTTCACTGCTGAATTCTACCAAACTTTTAAAGAAATATTGATACCAATTCTCTTCAAACTATTCAAAAAGATAGAAGCAGAAGCAATTCTGCTAAAATTATTCTAGGAGACTAGCATCACCCGGATACCAAAATCAGGGAAAGACACAACAAAAATACAAAACTACAGGCCAATATCTTTGATGAGCATAGATGCAAAACTTCTCAACATAATACAAGCAAACAGAATTCAACAGCACAAGAAAAAGATAATACATCTTAATCAAAGAATGGTTTAACACAACACACACAAATCAATGAATGTGATACACCACACTAACAAGTTGAAGAACAAAAAACATATGATCATCTCAATAGATACAAACAAAACTTTTGATTAAATTCAACATGCCTTCATGATAGACTCTCAACAAATTAGGTATGAAAAGAATATCTCAACACAGTAAAAGCCATATATGACATACCCTCAGCTAACATTATCCTTAATGGGGAAAAGTAGAAAGTTTTTCCTCTAAGAACAGGAATAAGACAAGGATGACCACTCTCACCACTCTAATATCATACTGGAAGTTCTAGCCAGAGCAAATAGACACAAGAAAGGAATAAAGGGTATCCAAATTGGAAAAGAGAAAGTCAAATCGTCCTTGTTTGCAGATGACATGGTCTCATGTATACAGAAAAACCTAAAAAAAAAAAAAAAACCCTCTTCAAGCTGAAAAACAATTTCAGTAAAGTTGAAGAATACAAAATCAATATACCCAAATCAGTAGTATTTCTATATACCAACAACAAACTAGCAGAAAAAGAAGTCGAGATATCAATCCCATTTATAATAGCTACAAATGAAAATAAAATACCTAGGAATAAATTTAATCAAGGAGGTGAACTATCTGTACAATGAAAACTGCAAAACACTGATGAACAAAATTAGACATACAAAGAAAGGAAAGATATTCCATATTCATGGATTGAAGAACTCATATAGTGAAAATAACCACACTGCCAAAAGTAATCTACAGATTCAATCTAATCCTTATCAAAGTATCAGTAACATTCTTCACGAAACAGAAAAAAAAATCTTAACGTTCGTATGTTACCTGAAAAGACCTCAAATACCCAAAGCAACCTTGAACAAAAGGAAAAGTGCTGGAGGCATAAAAACAGACAAATGAATGGAACAGAATAGAGGATCCGGAAAACACACACACACACACACACACACACACACACACACACACGCCAGCTGACCTTTGATAAAACACTGAGAACGTACTTTGGGGAAGGAACAGCTTCATCAANATACAAATGACCAGAAGGTATATTTTAAAAATGCTCTATATCACTAATCATTAGAGAAATTCAAACTGAAACCACATTGAGATATCATCTTACCCCAGTTAGATTGGAAATTACCAAAAAGACAGAAAATAATATTGCCTAGGACGTGAAGAAAGGGGAATTCTTGTACATTGCTGGTGGTATTGTAAGTTATTACAGCCATTACAGAAAACAGTATTTTTCAAACAACTAGAGAAAAAGCTACCATATGATCCAGCAATCCTACTACTGGATAGNTATTTTTCAAACAACTAGAGAAAAAGCTACCATATGATCCAGCAATCCTACTACTGGATAGTAAAGGAAGTACTCCTTGAGTACCCAAAGGAAGGGAAATCAATATGTCAAAGGCATACCTTCACTCCCATGTCTACTGTAGCTCTATTCACAATACCCTAGTACTGGAACCAAACTAAATGTACATCAGTGGATGATTGAATAAAGAAAATGTGGCATATATACACAATGGAATACTACTCTGCCATAAGAAATGATAAAATTCTGCCATTCACAGCAACATGGATGAGCATAAAGAAAAATTATGTTAAGTGAAATAAGCAAGGTACACAAAGAGAAATACTCTATGTTTTCACTCATATGTGGTAGCCAAAAATAAATAAATAAATACATACATACATACATACATAAATAAATAAATAAATAAATAATGAAAGAAAGAAAGAAAGAAATATATATATATATATATATATATATATAAATATACATAAATAATAGTAGGTTGATATTTTAGAAGTAGGGAGTAGAACTGTGGTTACTAGAGGTGAAAAAGAGAGGAGAAAAGTGGTGTAATGAGTGAGAGGTTGGTTAATAGACACAAAACTATAGCTAATAGGAAAAATAAGTTGTATCGTTGTACAGTATCTCTAGGCATCTATATTTAATAATAATTTAT
>NW_007727699.1:285233-289842 GCF_000696425.1 Galeopterus variegatus | reverse complement strand
TATTTTTCAAACAACTAGAGAAAAAGCTACCATATGATCCAGCAATCCTACTACTGGATAGGAAAGGAAGTACTCCTTGAATACCCAAAGGAAGGGAAATCAATATGTCAAAGGCATACCTTCACTCCCATGTCTACTGTAGCTCTATTCACAATACCCAAGTACTGGAACCAAACTAAATGTACATCAGTGGATGATTGAATAAAGAAAATGTGGCATATAAACACAATGATACTCTGCCATAAGAAATGATAAAATTCTGCCATTCACAGCAACATGGATGAGCATAAAGAAAAATTATGTTAAGTGAAATAAGCCAGGTACACAAAGAGAAATACTCTGTTTTCACTCATATGTGGTAACCAAAAAGAAAGAAAGAAAGAAAGAAAGAAAGAAAGAAAGAAAGAAAGAAAGAAAAAGAAAGAAACATATAAATATATGTAAACAATACTAAGTTGATATTTTAGAAGTAGAGAGTAGAACTGTGGTTACTAGAGGTGAAAAAGAGAGGAGAAAAGTGGTGTAATGAGTGAGAGGTTGGTTAATAGACACAAAACTATAGCTAATTGGAAAAATAAGTTGTATCGTTGTACAGTATCTCTAGGCATCTATATTTAATAATAATTTATTGTATGTTGACAGTGCAACAGAGGAACCTAAATGTTCCCATCACAAAGAAACAATAAAGTTTTGTGATAATGATATTGCTAACTACCCTGATTTGATCACTGCACGTTTTATATAGGTATTAAAATAATAACCATATGTATAAATATGTGCAATAATACATTTCCATTAAATAAGTAAATGAATAAATAAATAAATACTGCGGTGGTTTGCCAACAAGAAAGAACATTGCCCATCAAAACTCAGTAGCAGAAAATAAAGGAAGAGTCCAAACCATCACCCCAAAGTATTTTTGCTGTTTATTGCTTTTCATTTTTTAATTCCTTATTTTAGCTTACTTAGTTAAGTGTCTGTAATCAAAGTTTCCTAAATTGCTTTGCCATATTATCTGTTTCGCTGTTGTATGTGTTCCATTTCAATGTTTATTATTATGCTATCCTTATCAAACATAAAAAAAATATTTTCTATTAATATAGTAAATTATGACTCAGGAAATTAAATCATCCTTACACAAAATTTAATATTCATATACAACTCTCATAAAAAAATTTAGAATGCTTTTACTGAAAACCCTCTTTCAATTCCTGAGTTGTCATCAGTTCGTTTATAGCAGTTTTAACACATCATTATTACTATTTCTATTAATTATAATTCTTTTGCTTAATTATAAATTTCATACAAAATTCAAGACTCGTATCACAATCCATTTCAACTTTAATAAACTTGCCAGAATATCAACTTCTCTTCATTTTTATTCTTTTAATATTTTCTCTCTATTTTCTTGGCACCCCTATTCTGATTAAATTGTCACTTGGTCAGGTGCATTGCTACAAGGTTTTATTTTTCCTTCATATATATAGATATCCTCTAGTACCTTTTATAAAATAGTAAAATAAAAAAGATATATTTATTTTGCCCTAACAAAGCACAACACAACTGTTATATGGTTAGGCAGAGGATTCTTAAAGGCACGACTTTTCTCAACAGAGCACATACATGCTTGTCCTCTGTGTGCTGACTTTTTGTTACAGATGACAGGCATAAACATATCATTATTCTTGTCCTATATGTAATCTACACTTTATCTCTGAAAACTTGTAATAGTTTTTCTTTATCCCTGACATTTATCGATTTTCAGCAAAATATATTGTTTGTATCTTATTCAAAACATCTTGCCAGATTTCAACTAAAATATTCACTTTGAAGAAACAGATCTTTCTTAATTTTTGTGATATTTAATTATATTATTTGTTTTAACTTACTAATTTTGGTTTTCATTCGAAGTTTTTTGTTTTTATTCATTCTGAAATGGACTATATTTTGTGTTGTAGGTGACAAAGACTCTCTCTCTCCTTGGCTAGTGTTTAGTCAGGCTCCTCTGCGCCCTCTTCATGGCTCCCCATCCTTCACAGGCCTGAGTAGCCCAGTTGTAGCAAAAATCTTCCCACCATTGATATCTGATCACTCTTGATATCTAATCAAATTCCTCATCCAACCAGCCACTCAATATCTGATCACTTTGGCCTGCCTTCAGCGAGAATCCTATTAAGTCAGTTTGTCAAGAATCCCCTTACCTTTGATGTTTCCTCTTAGTAATTTTCCATCCATTGACCTTCGCGTCCTGCTGGTTGGCTCTAAATACCCACTTGTCCTTATTGCATTTGAACTAAGAATCCTATTAAGTCAGTTTGTCAAGAATCCCCTTACCTTTGATGTTTCCTCTTAGTAATTTTCCATCTATTGACCTTCGCGTCCTGCTGGTTGGCTCTAAATACCCACTTGTCCTTATTGCATTTGAACTTGAGCCTGATCTCTCTCCCCTATTGTGATAGTCTTGATACCTATCAAGATAGTTCTGAAAAAGTCTTCTTTATCATTTTAGCAAGTGTCAGAATATTTTTTTTATTCAACAAAGGCTGCCTTTACTTTCTATGTGTCTTATATTATCACTCATATCTGCCATAAACTTTCTTATAAATTCTATGTACATGAAGTATTCCAGGATCTAAGTGTGAATCATTCTCTTTCTGCTTTATCTGTTGTCAATTCCAGTTCTGAAGATTATATTTTTATAATAGTATATTTATAGTTCAGAAAGGTTTTCTATGATATGAGAAACTTTCTGTGAGAAAGGTACTTTAAAATTTCTCCATGAAAGTTATCACTTTTAAAATTCCCTTTTGCCTTATTTGAGCTTTTGATTTAAATGAAAGAGCTTCTTAGGTTACTAAGTCCACCTTGAAGGAATTCTAACTTTTCTTTCATATTCAAGGTGGTTAAATTCCTCAACGTTGCCAGAGTATTAGTTTCTGCTGGGTAAGAGTAAGAAAAGCAACCAGATGAGAATCCTACATTTGTGTAGTTGGGAGTCAAGGAACAAAAAGTTGGCAAACAATTATAGTTCTGCTGAGTTGCTGAGATGTTATGGGCAGGGGTTGGGGTTCTCGCTACTTTCAGATCCCTCCAGCTGTAAGTAGCAATTTTCTAATATTTCTAATGAACGGGATAAATTCACTCTGCCACTGAAAACACCTTAATTAAATTTTTTTTTTTTTTTGAAAAATGTAGGAGCCCTACCAAGGCACACTGGCAATAAACAATGGATGCATCCCTATTCTAAATCATTTTAAGTGAGAAAATATGTGTAAATCTATTAGAACTATGTCTGGCATTCAACATAGTTTAGCTATTATTAAGAGAATCCACAGACTCCTATGGGCCAAGCTTCCTCTGGGAGTTGGATAATCATCTGTCTTCAATACAGTTTATTAGAAGTTCATTTCATTCAGATTACCTCAGAATTACATTTTAAAGGCACCCTCCAGACAGAAACAACATACTCTTTATTGGTGTATTATCCTAGAGAGGGAGTAGTTAAGCGAAGGATATGCAAAAATCTGTGCCACCTTCTTCTTAGGATTTTGCAGCTATTTTTTTTTTTAGAAATTTTAATTAAATTATTGCATACATATTATAAGGTTTGCACATCATAAGCTTAGAAGTTGGTAAATTCTTACAAGTTCAGGACTCCTATGCAACTACTACTCACAATGAGAAAAAAAATTCCCATCACCATATAAACCTCCCTCACCTGACCTAATCATTACACTTCTCCAAAGATTACCATTATTCTCCCCCCTCTCTCCAAAGATTGCATGCGGTATATTTTGGTTTTAACTTTATAGGAATGAATCTAGCACACATTTTTTGTTCCTGGATTTTTTTGTTGTTAACATTATATTGGTGATATTCTCCATCCACACTTGTTTTCTGTGTCAGTAGATGATTTGTTTTTATTTCTGTACAATATTACTTTATGAGAATATACACAATATATTTGTTCATTTTCCTGTCAAATTACTTCTAATATTAGCTCCTAAAAATTATATTGCTATGAATACTATAGTCTTTCTCTTTGGTGCAAATATACACTTATGTTTGTTGGTAATATCTCTAGAACAAAGTTGCTGGGTGACAGGACATGCATATGTTCAACTTTAGAAGACAACATCAGTTTTTCAAAATTCCACTTTCACATCCAGCTTCCAAGCAGTGTACAATGACAACCATTGTTCCACACCCTTGCCTAACCTCAGTTAACTCATTCTTTTTCATTTGATCTATCCCAATGGGTAGGTAGTTACCTCACATTTTTATTTTAATATGCGTTTTCCTCATCATTATTGAAGCTATGCTGTATTTTCTTTTGGGGGGGGCAACTGCATACATTCTTGTCCATTTTGAGTTGTCTTTTTTATCATTTATTTTAGGAGTAATTTACATTGTTTACTGTTAAGAAACATAGATGTCCTAATAAGATTCTAAAATAAAGTTGAACTTATTGTCTGGCAAGGGAGAACCATATAATTTATGCACAAGTTCAACAGGGTTCTCTGAATAGAAATTATAAGAGCTATATAAAAAAAGAGCAAATGAAGTAAGGTTGTAAATGCAAGTCTCTCTGCTCACGAAGTAGACTGTA
>NW_007727699.1:276962-285075 GCF_000696425.1 Galeopterus variegatus | reverse complement strand
ATGCAAGTCTCTCTGCTCACGAAGTAGACTGTAATTTCTTCGTGATTGATTGGACACCTTCAGTTTTCACATCATAGATGTTAGGAAATCTGGTTTGAAACAGGTCTGCTATGAGTTGCTTAAGAGCAGCAGGCCCAAGATTCCTTAGGAAAGTGCACATGGGTGAAGCCTAGATGAGTTTTTGTTATTAATATATTTTGGCAATGTAACCTTTCCAGTTATGTGTATTTGTACTATAGCATCATTTTGACTTACCTTTTCACATCATTAAAGGTGTTTTTTTGTTGTTGTTTTGATCAATGAAACTATCTTTAATGTAGCCAAATTCTCATTCATTTTCTCAATGATTAGGACTTTCTGGGCTTTTTTGTTTCTGGTCCTGATTTAAAAAAAAAAAAAAAATTCTTAACCCAAAGTCAAGAAAATTTTCTTCTCTGTTTTATTTTCTCATTGGATTGGCAGTCCACCTGAAGTTAAACATTATGTAAGGGTGTAGTAAGATAAATGACACTTTGTCCATTTGGATATCTATTGGACCTAGTACATTTTATCAAAAAGAATGAACTTCCTCAGTGCTCTGAAGTGCCACATTTGTCTAAAATCAAGCAAACTTTGATTTGTGAGTCCTTTCCTAAACTTCTTTTCTTTGTCCATCATTGTTTCAATTCCAAACTGTTTTCCAAATTGTAGTTTTATAATTTCTTAGAATCTGATAATGCAAATCCTAATGTATGAACAGACACTGTATATAGCATAAATGTGTTAAAGAGTGTTAAAATTCTTAAATTGGTGTAATATTGTCCAAATTCCAAAGCATTGTAGCAGATCTCAAATTATTTATTCATTTTTTAAAGATTTTTTGTTATAGGAAGTCTCTGGTATAGAATGGCCTGCTTTTCTGTCCGTTCTTCACAACAGTTGTGACGATATGATCACCTAATGGTCAATCAGCAGGCTTCCCCTGATCCTTATCTGAGCTCATTAATTGTAAATCAGGAACATGATTTGCTATAAAAAGGAGAAAGTAATTATTTAATACAAGCAAAAAAACAAATTTTAAAAATACATAAAGAGCTTTTAAGAAATATCTATTATAGTATTACCTTAAATCCTCTCAGTAAATCAGAAAGCTTCTGTAACATTTGCCTATGTTTTGTATTTTAGTTAGTTTCATTTTGCTTTACTTTGTATAAATTTCTTCTCCCTTACCCAATCACTTCCACCCTCCGACCCCCATAACATTAAGCTTCTATAGGTGAGGATTACATTGGCAATTAAAGTACACAGTCTCATGGCATTCTGGAGTCAAAAATACCTGTATTTATATCTCAGTTCAACAATTGATACATATGTAACATTAGACAAATTGAAACTATGCATATAAAATGGGAACAAAATACCATGGTTATGTCTGAATTCCTAGAAATAATGATGAATTGTTCTTATGATTGAAATCCAACAAATGCTTGTTAAATAAAGATTGAGTTATTGTATAATTGCCATTAAAGAGATGGAAGATATTTTTTTAAAGTCTTCTAGGGGTCATTTAAGGCATTACTTTTCAAGAGGAGATTTCAACAAAGCTCAGAGAATAATTAAAGAAGATTGTTTAATCTCAGAGACACCCTTTCAAGCACAACCTTAAATGAACTTTATTCTCATGAATTTATTCCCTCTTAACAAATAAAACTGAGGCATGGGAATCCCCATGTATTCAGAGTGATTCATTTGTGTTAATTTTAATTATTTATAGGCAGACGTTTGCAACCCTCTTGTGGATAAATAGGTTAAACATCATCTAGCACAAGGCACTTGGACAAGAAGTAAGGGCTCTGATCCCCTTCCAGGACAACTTCCTCCTCATTCTGCCCTGTGGATAGAAGACTCTCAGCATGTAGACTCTTGGAGTGGAAAGCTTATGGTACTCATGTTTAACTCTTCTCCTGGATCATGGGTGGACATTGCTCCATCTCTCCCATCCTAGGAGAGCTGTAGGAACAAGGATACGGCTCAGAATATCAGGCTAATGGAGAAGATTTAATACCAGTATAGTGATCCCATTCCGAGGCTCAGATACTTCAGGAATTGCCCATCTTGCTCCAGCTCCTTTATATCTGTCCTTCTAAGTTGCACACATTTTTCACTAACATCTGTAGTTCTTGCCTGAGAAATTAAGTCAAAGGGCAGTTTCTCCCCTTGCCTTATTTGGTTTTAAGAATCAGAGGAAAAGAGATGATCTAAGTATGTTTAGCTCAACTATTGCATATCATTTGAAGATACTGATTTCATACATTTAAAAAAAAAGTTCTTCGGTCTGGGTCATCTTGACTAGCATGACATTATTTTTGATTCGTGACATATATTGAGCAAAAATATACTTGCTATAAGAATGATAAACATTAAAATGACCTGGGCTCTTCTTTTTCTAAGGAAACCATCTGTGGAGGAAAATTGCCATATGCATACTGTAATCAGCATTAACACCTTTTCCTTTCCTGAATTCAAATTTAGAATATCACAAACAAACCTTAAAGAAAAATATGTTACACTTCCCAAATTCCTTAAAAACATCATTCATTTGAGGCATAATTGAGCTCCTTCTATGTACCAACCTAAATATTTCCCACACAACATTCAGCCATTTTGTTCTGTTACAAACTTTGCACATCATATTTTATTGAGTATAAGAACTAAAAATATGCCCAAATAACAACATAAATACAACCTATTCATATGTTAGTCTAATTAACTTTGGGTGGTAATACCTTCCCAGTGTGGAAGACTATAATTATTAAATAAACATAACATGTTACTCTGAGTTTAACATGATTATGAAAATGTTGCTATCAATTTATAGAACCCAGGCATATTTCCTCACAGACTCTTTGATTCCTATTGTGATAGTCTGTTGGGCATCTCCCAGAATTCTCAGAGGGAGTCAAACAGATGTCAAGCTCATAGTTTCCTGCTGACTATTATTGAGAGAAAATGTGTATTGTGTTTGCAATGTGAGATCATACCTATTGTTTCAGAAACTTGGATGTATCGTTTCCTTTGATATCTAAGCAAAAGGAGAAAACATACCTCCTAGTTTTAAGGAACATTTTTAATCAATTATACTAGAACATATGCTTCTTGGTAAAATATTGAAAATGTAAGGGAATTAAAAAAATAAAATCTGCATATCTAAAATTGCAAGTAATTATATTCACAGAGGACAGGGAATTTTAAATGATTTTTTTAAATGTCAGATATTTAGTTTTAGACTGAGTTAGCTAATTCTAAGGATTTATGCTGCAATAATTAAATAACATGATAACTCTTTAAAGTAAATGTTTACTATTACTTTTAATAGAAGCTGTACCAGTTAGAATCCAGTGAGTAAAACAGAAATTTCACTAGTTATTTTAACAGAAAAAATGTAATATAAGGATATGGTAATAAATTTGTCGGAGGTAGGCAGAGGTACCAGATAACTCTGAGATAACGCTGAAATGCTAACTGTAGAGAGCAGTTCCCACCTATAATGTGGAGAACAAAGGGGGAAATTGGAGGTTATTAGAATTTAGGAGCTCAGAGGAGTGGTTCTCTGGAAGTGGACCCAAACCTTTGAGAAATAAGTGCTATGTGGCTGTTTCAGGTGCCTCTGAAGAAGTGTAATGTGCTTAGTTCTTCAAGTGCTAGTAAACAACTGGAGATGAAAACCAACCAATACTGGAACCACCTGCTGCTGCCAATAAGCAATCTAAGAGGAAAGAGTATGTCCTTTTTTAACCTTTCTGTCTTCCATTCTCCTTCTGACACCCCATTTTGAAAGAACCTAACAGAGAGCCAACGGGAAAAGCATAAATATAATTCACAGAGTCCTAGCCCCCAGCCTCACAAATTAGTGTAAAAAAGGGTGGTTTGGGAGTTTCTTCAGAGCACGAGTTCAATAATCTTCACAAAATCTGTCAGGAATAAAGCACATACTTCATTGTAGTGGTTTTCTATAAATTTAATCTTCTTCCCTCCTTCCCCACTGTGACTGTACTAGTTCAATCTTCATCATCACTTTTCTGAAAAATGTAAAAGTTGAATTGGTCTTCTTTTTTCCCATCTTCATTTCAGCATTTCATTCTCTTCCATTCTATATTCTAGCCACGTCAACCAAGTTACCATTCCTTGATTGGTCCCTGCTCTCTCATGACTTCCCCCTTTTCTACATGCTCTTTCCGAAACACTCTTTTCCTCCTCCTTTCTGTGGCTTATAACTTAGAGGCTTTGGGCCTCTTCTTAAGAGTCAGCTCCATTACAAAGTCTAACTAGATATGTCAGATTACATCTAGTACTCTCCTTGTCTTAGTCAGCTTTGGCAGTTGTAACAAAATACCATAGACTGGGTGGTTTTAATAATAGACATTTATTTCTCAAAGTTCTGGAGTCTGGGAAGTCCAAGGTCAAAGAGCCAGCTGATTCAGTTCCTGGTGATAGCCCTCTTCTTGGCTTGCAGATAGCCTCTCCTTGTGTCCTCACAAAGCAGAAAGAAAGAAAATAAATGAATAAAAAGTTCTGGTCTCTCTTCCTCTCCTTAAAAGTACAGTAATCCTATTGTGGTGGCCCCCACCCTCATGACTTCATGAAAACCTAATTATCTTTCAAAGGCCCTATATCCAAATACAATTGCATTGGGACATTGGGAATTACACTTTGACATGTGAATTTGGCAGGGGTGGGCGTGCAAAAATATTCAGTCTATAATATTACCTTTGGCCTTTTGGTCTTTATTCATTTAAATCTATCCCTACTTGTCTCTCTAAGGCAGATATATTTGCAAATAACCTCTAGTCACACTTGCGGCAACCATGAAACAGCTTTGAACTTACTGCATTCTAATATCAACTTCCATCCATCATAAATAATAATAATAATAATAATAATAATAATAATAATAATAATAATATAATGGCTGTTACCCATTTC
This sequence comes from Galeopterus variegatus, assembly GCF_000696425.1. NCBI lineage: Eukaryota > Metazoa > Chordata > Mammalia > Dermoptera > Cynocephalidae > Galeopterus > Galeopterus variegatus. The sequence continues at coordinate 280,113 of NW_007727699.1, read as the reverse complement.
CTGTTGAGAAAGACTATTTCTTCTAGACTTATGCATGTCACCCTTTTATGACAACATATAGGGCTGGTTCTACTCTATTTTTTCATGCTGTGATATCACCAGATGTTCTGATTCTTTTGTCAAACGTAGGGAGCTACCTTTGGAAAGTGGAGTATAGATCACAGATCCACTTTATACTTTGTCTTTTAAATTTATATTGAGGTGTTCTATGCTCTGTAACAGAATTTGGCGCAACGTAGACCTAATTATTCTCCCAATTCAAAGTCACATAATGATTTTGCTTTTTCTCAGTCTTTCTATCTACATTTGACTTAATCCTTTCAAGTAAAATAGTTTCAGCAGATGGGGGTGTAGGGGTGGAAAGACGTAATACCTTTTCTTACATAAGAATCACAGTTGACGCTCCTATAACAAAAGACAGATTAACAAGAAAAAAATATATATATAACAAATTTATTTAACAAAAATTTTATGTAACATGGGAGCCTGCAGAAATAAGGACACAAAGACTCAGGGAAAATTATTGTTATTACTATTATTACTATTATTATTATTATTATTATTATTATTATTGCTTAAGTTTGATGAAGAATAGACAGCCATGTAGAAATGTGATTATACAGAAAAGAATATGACAAAAATGGTAATAAATGAGTGGGGAAACCCAGAAAGGACTGTCTGTTTGGGTTCTTCCTGGCTTGTGAAGCATCCTTCCTCCCAGGTGTAGGGCAGAACCCTTTCTGGAATGAAATTTTCATGATTTATTTTCTAAATTCTAGAGATTTTTTTTTTTTTTTTTTTTTTTATGGCCAGCTCCTTTCCAAAAAGGTGGGAGAAGGCTAGAGTAAAATTTCTAAGTTTTATGACTGGCATTGGGGGAGTGGGGTTCTGGTTTTTATGCCCCTTCTTAGGGAAGAGGAATTCTAGTTCCTATGGCCTGCCTGGGGGAGGGAGAGGGATAAGAGAAAGAAGGGCAGGAAAAGGTCAGGGAGAGACTTTGCTTCTGAGACCCTTGCAATGTCCTTTACTTCAAAGTAGTCAGCATGACAAAACAATACACTTTGAGGTATTGTTTTTTGAGCCCCAACAGGGGAAAAAATGACTCAGCCAGTATTACTAAAATATGAATTGTCTTATTTTCATGCTTCATATTTTATACCTGCAAGCTCAAGAAAACAATGGTTTTATTCTCTTTTTGTTTCAATTACAGGCCTTCCTGAGGTAATACCTGCTTTTTTTCCTTGTAGAAGAGGGAAACTTTGTGTAAAATACACTTGTTGGGTCAAAGTAATAAGAAGAAATGCATTGATAGGAAAATGTCTACTCTCACAGCTCATATCGTGAGTTCTGTTGTCGAAATATGACTTGACCCTCCCTATTTCCTTCCTTATTTCTTCATGAGAGAGAGAATCTTAATCTGTAAACGAAAATGAGATTGGACTTCTCAGCCCCTTCCTCAATCTTTCTTTGCTAGAAAGGAGCTTGTTGTAAAATTGCTAAAGGAAATTTTATTTTGTTTCTCCCCTCCTTAATTTCAAAGACACAACTTTGCTTTGGTTCAGTGTTACCTATGACTGGGTGGACAATTTTATCTAATTCTGTGGATCAATATAAGAGTATGGACATGGTAGGTGCTCGGTAAATGAATGTTTAGCATATAGTTTTTTAAAATCTGTGTATTTTTTTGTATACACAGATGTATATATGTATATTTATTTTTCCAGAAAGTGCTGGGTTTTTGCTTACTAAATGGAGTGTAGCTTCAAGTTAGATGTTAACAATTTTTACTAGTAAGCAGAAATACATCAGATTGAAAGAGCAGCTTAGAGACATATAACACAAAGAAAAAAATATGAACTCAACTTCATAATATTTTTTCTAGTTGGTGATACATTTGCTGTTTCTGTTCTGATTCATAATATTGCAATAATAGAGTTGTATTGGAAAATAAGGTAAAATAGTTCCAGTTCAACACCTCTCCAACTACATTTCAAAAAAAAGCATGCAAATTGAAGATCAGGAAATTTAGTCTTTCCACTAGGATGCAGACATCCAGAATGGGTTCCAAGCATCAAAAAATATTTCAATTACCCAGTGAGAACTAATCATCATCAAGTGAGATTAGCCTTTTCCAAGAGAGCGGCATTAATTTTATTTCATAGAACATAAAAATAATTTGAAACAACTATATTTTAATGATAACATGGAAATAAAGCAGTACAATTTGTGTACAGACTTTTTGTATATCTTTCCTAAATTCACTTCTTTTAATCATCAAATTTATCCATGTTCATTTAAAAAATTTTCATCAGTATAAAACTACTAAGAAGAAAGAGGATGTAAAATAAGAGGAAAAAATGTTTAATTTCATTTAACTTTTGTTCAGTAACATTTCCTCCCCCAGAAGTAAACACTATTAACTTTATTTTTCCAGAAAAATTGCCATATATTTATAAGCATAGAAGCATGAACACACACACACACACACACACACACACCACTTATTTTAGTTAGTGTGTATACTTGTTTAATTTTCATTTTATTTTACTTTAAATGTATCATAATTTACATATTTTTGAAAGAATAATTGCCTGTTCTAATTATGTAACATTTTACTATAAAATATCCAACAATGGAAATATTCCATAGTAATGTATAATACATTTATTTCTATTACTTAATTCTGACTTAAATGTTCTGATGAATATACTCGTACATACATTCTGTGTGTGTGTTTGTATGTGCACGTGTGTGTGTGTGTGTTGTACCTGAGGGAAAATTCACTGATGAATAATTGCTTGGAGAAATTGTATGCAATTTTAAACTTTATAATTATTTTCAAATTTCATTCTTTTAAAGCTTTACTACTTTGCACCAATAAAAATTATATAAGGGTACTGTTTTCACAAAACCCTTATGATATTGGTTAATATCCATAGCCGTAAATACTTTCTGGAAATCTGATAATGGCATATGTTTCAATTTGCATTTCCCTCATTTTAACGAATTTTTACAATAATGTTTCAATTATTGTACATAATAAAATTTAACATATATTAGAGTGGAGCTTTTCTATACTTTTTAAAAAATTTCCTACTTTCAAACAGCTCAGGGTCTTTCAGATGGAATAAAAGGGGTCCTCACATCTTCC
>NW_007727699.1:270373-276268 GCF_000696425.1 Galeopterus variegatus | reverse complement strand
TTCCTACTTTCAAACAGCTCAGGGTCTTTCAGATGGAATAAAAGGGGTCCTCACATCTTCCAGTTCCTGTTTACTCCTGTTGGTCATCAATCCCCCATGCCTGGCAAGAGGCAGGAGTCACGCATGAGGCCTAGGCAGCAGGTGAGGGCAGTGACCCCTGCCCAGCAGGGACAAGAGCATGCTGAAAACACCACTTCCACATGGGTGGCCTGTCACCACAGCCACAGCTACCCACAAAAGCAGCTCACTACCACAGTAGTAGCCACAACCACTGTGCAAGCAGCTAACTAGCCATTTGACTGCATTGACACAGAGTTGACAGTGGAGACTACAAAAAGAAAAGGAATTCTCTTTCCTCAAAGCACACTCCAGATAACAAAAGAAGCAACAGTGCTACCAGATGACCAGACATCAATACAGAGATACTAGAAATACAAAAATCCAAGAAATGTAACATGACCCAAAGAGCAGAGTAATTCTCAAATACCAGACCCTATAGATCAGGAAACCCTTGAAATGACTGAAGAGGAATTCTGAATGACAATCTTAAGGAAACTCAATAAGATACAAGAAGACTCAGTTAGACAATATAATGAAATGAGAAAAAATAAAACAGGCTGTGAAGGAGGAAACTTACAATGAGATTAATACATTAAAAAAGAATGTAGCAGAACTCACAGAACTGAAAGATTCATTCAACAAAATAAAACTCAACCAAGAACTTAAGCATCAGACTAGAACACGCAAAAGAAATAATTTTTGATCATGAAAATACTGTTTTTGAAATAACCCAGGTAAATAAAAAGAAAAAATTAATTTTAAAAAATTAAGAAAATCTAAGACAGCTAGCAGACAGCCTTCAGCACACTAACATTTGAATCTTAGGTGTTCCAGAAGGGGAGGAGAAAGGAAGAGATACTGAACAACTATTCAATGAAATAATGGAAAAGTTCCCAGATATATAGAGACACATGAACCTTCAGATCCAGGAGGCTCAAAGATCCCCAGACAGATTGAATCCAAAAAGATCCTCTCCAAGACACATTATAGTCAAACTGGCAAATCTCAAAGACAATGAGAGAGTCCTAAAAGTAGCAAGAGAAAGATATCAAGTCACCTAAACCGAAGACCCTATCAGACTAACAGCAGATGTCTCAACAGAAATTCTATAGGCCAGAAGAAAATAGGATGAGAAGCACTAAAAGAAAAATAAATAAATAAATAAAAATAAAATAAAAACTTCCTGCCAGCCAAGAATACTGTACTCAGCAAGGCTATCCTTCAGAAATGAGGAATAAATAGTGTAAGTTCCAGACAAACAAAAACTGGAGTTCACTACCACCTGACAAGCCCTGTAAGAAATCTTTAAGGGAGTCTGCATCTGGAATCCAAAAAACAGTAATTACTACCACAAATACACAAGAAAGAACAAAACCCACTGGTAGACCAAAATATAAATGAGGAAGAGAAAAAAAAAATCATTTAACCATCTTAAAAAATCAACAAACACAGAAGACCAACAATAAAAGGGAAAGAAAGGAACAAAAGATGTTTAAAACATCCAAACAAAAACTGATAAATTACCAGAAGTAAGACAATACCCTTCAGTAACCACCCCAAATGTAAATGGATTAAACTTCCAACTCAAAAGACACAGACTGACTAATTGTATTAAAAAGCTGGACCCAACTATATGCTGTCTACAAGAGACTCACCTCACCTGTAAAGACACACAAAGCCTAATAGTGAAGGATNATCTGGAATCCAAAAAACAGTAATTACTACCACAAATACACAAGAAAGAACAACACCCACTGGTAGACCAAAATATAAATGAGGAAGAGAAAAAAAAAATCATTTAACCATCTTAAAAAATCAACAAACACAGAAGACCAACAATAAAAGGGAAAGAAAGGAACAAAAGATGTTTAAAACATCCAAACAAAAACTGATAAATTACCAGAAGTAAGACAATACCCTTCAGTAACCACCCCAAATGTAAATGGATTAAACTTCCAACTCAAAAGACACAGACTGACTAATTGTATTAAAAAGCTGGACCCAACTATATGCTGTCTACAAGAGACTCACCTCACCTGTAAAGACACACAAAGCCTAATAGTGAAGGATGGAAAAAGAAATATCACACAAATGGAAACCATAAATGAGCAAAAGTAGCTATTCTTACATTAGGTAAAATAGACTTTAAACCAAAAACCATAAAAGGAGATAAAGAAGCCACTATATAATGATAAAGGTATCTATCCACCAAGAAGACATAAGAATCATAAATATATATGCACCCAACTGCAGGACACCCAGATATATAGAGCAAATGCTATTCAGCCTAAAGAAAGAGATAGACCCAAATACAATAATAGTAGGGCACATGAATACCCCTTTCTCAGCACTGGACAGATTATCTAGACAACAAATCAACAGAGAAACTCTGTATTTAAACTATGCTTTAGAATAAGTGGACCTAGGAGATATGCACATAACGTTTCCCTCCAAAACTTCAGAATATACATTCTTCTCACCAGCACATGGAACATTTTCTAGGATAGACCATATGTTAGGTCACACATCAAGTCTCAAGAAGTTTAAAATATCTGAAATCATTTCAAGTACTTCTTCAGACCACAAAGGATTAAAACTAGAGATCAATAACAAGTGAAACTCAGGAAACTATACAAACACATGTAAATAAACAACATGTTCCTGAATGACCTATGGGTCCAAGAAGAAACTAAACAGTAAACAAAATTTCTTGAGGCTAATGAAAATAAAGACACATCATGCAAAACCAGTGTGATACTGAAAAAGTACTACTAAGAGGGAAATTTATTAAAATAAATGCTTACATCAAAAGGATAGAAATATTTCAAATAAATAACTTAATGCAACATATGAAAGAACTAGATAAACATGAACAACCTAGTCTCAAAAATTAGTACACAGTAATAAATAATTAAAATCAGACCAGAAATAAATGAAACAGACATAAAAATGATATAGCAAATGAATGAAACAAAAAGTTGATTTTTTGAGAATATAAACAAAATAGACAATCCATTAACAAGGCTAATGAAAAAAAGAGAAGACCTAAATAACAAAAGTAAGAACTGAAAAAGGAGACATCACAATTGATACCACAGAAATACAAAGAATCATTAGAGACTATTAGAAACAACTGCACAGTAACAAAGTTGAAAACATTGGGGAAATGGATAAAGATTTAGACATAAACAGACTACCAAGTCTGAACCAAGAAGAAATAGAAAATCTGAACATACAAATAGCAAGCAACAAGACAGTAGCGATAATCAGCAGTTTCCCAGAGGAGAAAAGCCCAGGACTGGATGGATTTACTCTGAATTCTACCAGACTTTTTTTTTTTTTTTTTGTCTTTTTCGTGACAAGTAAGGGGATCACAACCCTTGGTGTGGTGTTGCCTGCACCACACTCAGCCAGTGAGCGCACCGGCCAGTCCTATATAGGATCCAAACCCGCAGCGGGAGCGACACTGTGCTCCCAGCGCTGCACCCTCCCAAGTGTGCCACGGGGCCAGCCCTCTACCAGACTTTTAAAGAGGAATTAAGACCAATTCTCTTCAAAATATTCCAAGAAATTGAAACAGACCATTCTCCTAAACTCATTCTATGTGACCAGTATCAATCTGATATTAAAAGCAAAGATACAACACAAAAAAGAAAACTACAGGCCAGTATCTCTGATGAACATAGATTCAAAAATCCTCAACCAAATATTGGCAATCAGTATACAGCAACACATCAAAAAATTATACACCATGATCAAGTGGAATTCATCCCAGGGATGCAAGGATGGTTCAGTATATGCAAGTCAATAAATGTGATATACCACATCAACAAAATTTGGGATAAAACCCATATGATAATCTCAATAGATGAAGAAAAAGCATTTGTCAAAATTCAACATCTCTTCATGATAAAGACTCTCAGCAAATTAGGTAGAGAAGCAAAGTATCTCAACACAATAAAAGCCATATATGATAAAACCACCACAAATATCATCCTGAAAGGAGAAATACTATTAGCTTTTCTCTTAAGAAAGGAAACAAGACAAAGATGCCCACTTTCATCACTACGATCTAACAAAGTATTGGAATTATAAGTCAGAGCAATCAGGAGAGTGAATAAAATAAAGGGCATCCAGATTGGGAGAAATGAATTCAAATTTTCTCTGTTTGCAGATGACATGATTCTATATAGAGAGAATCCTAAAGACTCTACCAAAAACCTCTTAGAGTTGACAAACAATTTTGGTAAATTTGCAGGATACATAATCAACTCCCCCAAACCAGTAGCTTTTTAATACTCCAATAATGAACTAGCAGAAAAATAAATCAAGAAAGTAAGTCCATTTACAATAGTCAGCAATAAAATAAACAACATAGGAATCAATTTAACCAAGGATGTAAAAGATCTCTAGAATGAGAGCTACAAATCACTGCTGAAAGAAATTAAAGAGGACACAAAAACATGAAGACATTCCATATTTTTGGATTGGAAGAATTAATGTTGTGAAAATGTACATACTCTCCAAAATGATCTACAGATTCAATGCAATCCCCATCAAAATATTGATGACATTCTTCACAGAAATAGGAAAAACAACCCTAACATTCATATGAAATCAATGGGTCTTTTGAACAACCAAAGGCCCTGGATAGACAAAAGCATTCCCGATCAAAAAAAGTAAAGCTGGAGGCATTACCCTACCTGACTTTAAATTATACTACAAAGCTATGGTAACCAGCACAGCATGGTCTGGCTTAAAAACTCAGACCAATGGAACAGAATAAAGAACCCAGAATTCAACCCACTTACTTACAGCCAACTGATCTTTTACAAGGGCAACTGGAGCATACATTGGGAAAAGAACTGCCTCTTCAACAAATGGTTCTGGGGAAACTGAACACCCATAAGTAGAAGAATGAAATGACCTCTCCCAATAGATCAAAATCTACTCAAAGTGGGTTAAAGATTTATATATAAGACCCCAAACTATAAAACTACTTAAAAAAAAAACCCACAGGGGAAACACATCAGGATGTAAGACTAGGCAAAAACTTTATGAACATAACCTCCAAAGCATAGGCAAGAAAAGAAAAGATAAAACAAAAAACAAAAAAACAAAACAAATGGGATTATGCCAAACTAAAAAGCTTCTGTACAGCAAAAGAAACAGTTAACAGAGTAAAAAAAATAAATAAATAAATAAAAAAACCCTACAAAATGGGAGAAAATATTTACAAACTATGCATCTGACAAGGATTAATATAAAGAGTATACATGGAACTCAAAAAACTTAACATTAAAAAAACAAGTTACCTGATTAAAAAATGGGAAAGGACCTGAATAGGCATTTCTCAAAGGAAGATACACAAATGGTCTATAGACACATGAAAAATGTTCAACATATGTAAGTATCAGGGAAATGCAAATCAAAACCACACTGAAATATTATCTCATGCCAGTTAGACCAGCCAGTATGAAAAAAACAGCCTAACAAATGTTGGCAAGGATGTATAGAAAGGAGAAACTTCCTACACTGTTGGTGGGACTGTAAATTGGTTTGGCCATTATGGAAAACAGTGTGGAGTTTCCTCAAACTACTTATAAAACTGACATATGATCCAACAATCCTGCTTCTGGGTCTATACCGAAAGAAAAGGAAGCCATCATGTTGAAGGGACACCTGCACTCCCATGTTTATTGCAACTCTGTTTACAATAGTTAAGAGTTGGAACCAAACTAAATGTCCATCAACTGAGGATTGAATAAGGAAAAAAAAAAAATATATATATATATATATATATATACATATATATATATATATATGTATATATAT
>NW_007727699.1:267229-269410 GCF_000696425.1 Galeopterus variegatus | reverse complement strand
GGGCGCAACACCGAGGGTTGCGATCCCATTGCCAGTCCACGGTACGGGCGCAACACCGAGGGTTGCGATCCCATTGCCAGTCCCCAGTACGGGCGCGACACCGAGGGTTGCGATCCCGTTACCGGTCAGTAAAAAAGACAAAAAGGAAAAAAAAAATTTTCTTCTTGTTCTCCTATTCTCCATCCCCCATACTTTCCTTCCTCTTTTGTTTTTTTCTCTTAAACATAATTAAATATGTTTTATTATTCTTTACTAAAAATGGCTCAGAGTTCAATTAATATAGGCTATCGTTGTTAATGGTTTTGTTATGTATTATAAATTTATTACAATTTTTGTTATTAATCACTTTCTTTTTCAGGATAATTTTGCTATTCTTTCCTACTTTTTGAGTTAAACACTTTTCACATATTTTCATCATTTTTTGTTTGTTGTGCTTTGTTTTGTTTTTGCTGGCCAGTACAGGGATAAAACCCTGGACCTTGCTGTTATCAACATCATGCTCTAACCAAATGAGCTAACTGACCAGCTTAGTTTTCTAGTGATATTTTTAATACAATTTGGCCTAGTCAACCAGATTTTGGATACAATGATATTCTATTTTTTAAGAGATGTTTGAGAGATATTTAGAGATATTTAAGAGATATTTAAGTCTTCTGTTGGATATATTTTTTGTTACAATTGTTTAATAAATTAATTTATGCATATGGATAAGAAACAAAACTATAACTTCTTTTTACCCTAGAACTCTATTATCCTTTGAAGGGCAACATCTTAACAAGTCTTGGTTATCTCTCCTTAAATATGGAAAAAACAAATAAATAAACAAAAAACCTCAAGACTATAGAGATGGAGCTGCCAGGTAAAAGTGCATATGCATTTTTAACTACAGTACATATTTTAAATTGTCATTCAAGGGGATTTTGAAAAATTATCATTCCACCTATCCCTATGAGAGTGCTTAGTTACACCAGAAATCATGTTTTTAAAATTTCCAACTGGATAAGGTTTTGCTGCTGTTGGTTGTTGGTGGTGGTGATGGTATTTTCTTTTTTATTACCTTTTGATTTTCTTGTCTTTGCATATTTTATGTATTGATTTCTACCTATCCAAATGTATTGCAAATAGTGAATGGTCAATATTAAAAAAAATGTTTTTCTGTCTATTATAATATTAACATTATTATAGCTATTTCCCTTTGATTTACACTGATTGTATGTCTGTTTCCATTCTTTCCAGTTTGAATTTTCTGTGTCAATTTGCCTTAGGGCTTGGCTTAAAAGAACATCGAGCTGTTTACAATGCAATGGGAAAAGCTCTACATTTTAATTCAGAATTTGAACTTGTCATGTTTTCTGGAAGAAATGACCTTTGCTTTCTTGTTTCTTCTCTTTCCTTTCATGTCTTTTGTTGAATTGACACAGTTTTGTTCTGCTCCATTTTGTCTATAATTTTATAAATTTATACTTATTTCTATACTTTCAGTGGTTTCTTAAATTTTAACATTTATATACAAACTTGTTTCTTTCAAATTTTAGAGTTAAGGTAGAATAATAATCTCAGAATGATATTTCCCCTTTTAACTCATCCCTTGGTAAAACTATCCAGAAATAATGTTCATTATTTCTTAGCCAAGATAAGGAAAACAACCTAAGTGTCTATCAATAGATGAATAAGTTTAAAAAAAATGCGGTATATAAATAAAAGGGAATATTATTCAGCCTTACAAGAGAAGGAGATGCTGCCCTTTGTGACAAGATGAATGAACCTGGAGGATATTGTAAATGTAGAAGACCCTCACACTCAAATATAACTGTGGAAATAACTTTCCTTCCCCTTTGTAGCTAGACCTTAATGAGTAACTAATATTTTATCACAAGCAGAATCATGTGCACCCCAGTCATCTGGAAATAAGATGGGGCCATGTGGGACTTAATGATAGCATCCCAGAACAGAAACCAGATAAGACCTTGGCACCACAGATGACTTCAGAAAGCAGCTGAACTTCACACTTGAAGACCCTAATCCTGTTTCCTTGAATGTAGCCACTGACATATCTACATATATAAACTGCATCCCTCAGTTGATAGAGGAGGCAGTGGGACTTTATCCTCTGTCTCCCAGTTCACATACTCTGTAATAAAGATCTTGATAAAATCCAATCTATTATTTCTCCTTTATAGA
>NW_007727699.1:263041-266045 GCF_000696425.1 Galeopterus variegatus | reverse complement strand
GCCACCGGGCCGGCCCTCCTTATAATCATTTCTATTTCTGTTTGATTGATAATGATGTCTCCACAATCATTTCTGATTTTAGTAATTTGAGCCTTCTTTATTTTTGTTTGGTCAATCTAGCTGAAAGTTTGCTAATTTTGCTGATTTTTTAACCAAATTTTGGTTTTACTGATTTTCTCTATTGTTTTTTATTCTTTACTTAACATTCTAATATTTATTCCTTTCTTGTGCTTGTTTTAGGTTTAATTTTCTCTTTCTTTCTTTTATTTTTTTAAGTTTCTAACCTGCAAGTTTAGATTATTGATCTAAGACATTTCTTGCTTAATGTAGGCATTTACATCTATACATTTCCCTGTTATTACTGTTTAAGTTGCATCCAGAAGTTTAGGTATAATGTATGTTTCTTTTTATATATCTCAAAGTATTTTCTAACTTCCATTTTGATTTCTCTTTCACCCATTTTTAATGTTGTTTAATTCCCACATATTTGCCAATTTCTCAAATTTATTTGTTTTTTATTTCCAATTTCATTGCATTGTAGTCAGAGAAAAGGATATTTATTACTTTGATCTTAAATTTCCTGAGGCTTATTTCATGTCCCAGCATGTGACCTAACTTCAAAAATGTTCTATGTGCACTTGGTTGTTGTTAATTTATAGTAATATAATTAAAATTTGTATATCGATATTTTATTTTGCAGCACTGCTAAAATTTAGTTGTTTAATTCTAGTGGCCCTTCTGTAGTGTCCATGGGATTTTCTAAATTAAAAACTATATTTGTCTGTGATTAAAGACATTTTTCTTCATATGTCTCAATTTGGAGGTATGTTAATTTTTTTCCTGCCTTGTTTCACTTGCTAGACTGTCCCATATTGTGTTGAATAGAGTCATGAGAATGAAAATATTGAACTGTTCTTAACGATAGGGGCAAAATATTCACTCTTTCACTATCAAGTATGATGGTAACTGTAGCTTTCTAGAAGATGCCCTTTACCACATTGAGACATTTGCTGTTCTTACTTTAGTGAGACTTTTAGTAGAAATGGATGGTGGGATTTTTAAAATGCTTTTTATGCATCTACAGAGATGATCCTAAATTTTTACTTTTTTAGTCTATCAATATGTTGTTACATTTATTGATTTTAAAATGTTGAATCAACCATTTTATCCATTTATATATTGTTGCTAAAATTGTGCTAAGAATCTTTCCATCTATGTTCATAAGATGCACTGGTTTATAGTTTGCTCATACTATTAACATTTAATATACATATTAATAAATTTTGTTTTATATACTATCTCTCTGTTTCCTATTTGTCCCATCTGTTCCTTTCTCTTTTCCTCTTTTTGTTTTCCTCTTCTGAATTAATTGAGCATTTTTAATTATTTTCTTTTATTTCTCAGTTGGATTCCTATCAATAGGTCTTTGTTATGTTATTATCTTAAGGTTTATATTATACACCTTAACTTATCACCATTATTTTGAAGTGATATTAATCTGTTTCATACATAGTATAAGCATTTTTCCTGCTATCTTTCATTCTGCTGTTGTACCACATTAGTTTTCCTGGTTTTTGTTTCAGAAAAATGGTGGACTCAGAAATTAGTGGATAGCATTTATACTACATCAACTTTCTAGAAAAAGTATATAAAGAACTGGCAGAATTATCCCATAAATTTATATGAACCTGAAGATAACTTTTTGGGAATAATTTTAACTACAAATTCAAGTACATTAATAAGTCCAGAAACATCAAAACCACTTTGAGATATCATCTCACTCCACTTAAACTAGGTAATATCAAGTAGACTGAGAACAACAAATGCTGGTGAGGACACGGAGAAAGGGGAATCCTCTTACACTATTGGTGGGAGTGTAAAATGGTGCAGACATTATGGAANTTGGGAGCTGATAAAAATAAATAAATAAATAAAAAGAGAGATAGATAGATAGATAGATAGAGAGATAGATAGATAGATAGATAGATAACCAACCAAAAAAGATATTGCAGTCACAATAATTGTTGAACTTTTTAGGAGAAGAGAACAGAACTGAGGTTGCCAGGGGTATAAAGGGGTAGAGGGAGGCAAGGAAAGGGCCACAAAAATCAATTACATTGAATAATGACAAATCTTTCAGATTGAAGTGCTCCTTCTAGCATTTTTTTGTAGGACAGGTGTATTGTTGATGAGTTCCCTTAGCTTTTGCTTGTCTGGGAGATACTTTATTTTTCTTTCATATTTGAATGTTAGTTTTGTTAGATACAGAATTCTTTTTTTTTGTCTTTTTCCGTGTCCGGCAACGGATCGCAACCCTCAGTGTCGTCCCCGCACNTGTGCTAGTTTTTGATTACTGATTTAGTCTGGTTGTCTTACTTCTATTCAGATTTTCTATTTCTTCTTGAATCAGGTAGTAGTCTATGTCTTTATAGAAGTTTTCCACTGCATCTATGTTATTTAATATTGTGATATTGTTGTTCAGAGAATTTCCTTATAATCATTTCTTTTTTTTTTTTTCCTTTTTGTCTTTTTTTTTTTTTTACTGACCGGTAACGGGATCGCAACCCTCTGTGTCGCGCCCGTACCAAGGACCGGCAACGGGATCGCAACCCTCAGTGTCGTGCCCCGCACCGCACTCAGCCAGTGAGCGAGAACTGGTCTCCACATGGGATCCGAACCCTCGGCGGGAGCGCCGCCATGCTCCCAAGCAGCGCACTCTCCAGTGTGCCACCGGGCCGGCCCTCCTTATAATCATTTCTATTTCTGTTTGATTGATAATGATGTCTCCACAATCATTTCTGATTTTAGTAATTTGAGCCTTCTTTATTTTTGTTTGGTCAATCTAGCTGAAAGTTTGCTAATTTTGCTGATTTTTTAACCAAATTTTGGTTTTACTGATTTTCTCTATTGTTTTTTATTCTTTACTTAACATTCTAATATTTATTCCTTTCTTGTGCTTGTTTTAGGTTTAATTTTCTCTTTCTTTCTTTTATTTTTTTAAGTT
>NW_007727699.1:258032-262320 GCF_000696425.1 Galeopterus variegatus | reverse complement strand
TTTTTCCGTGTCCGGCAACGGATCGCAACCCTCAGTGTCGTCCCCGCACTGGACCGGGACTGGCAATGGGATCGCAACCCTTGGTGCTGCTCCCGCGCCTCGCTCAGCCAGTGAGCAGGAACTGGTCTGTATGTGGGATCCGAACCCTCGGGCGGGAGTACCGCCGCGCTTCCCAAGCAGCGCACTATCCAGTGCACCACCGGGCCGGCCCCCAGAATTCTTGACTGACAGTCTTTTTCCTTACGCATTTTGAATATATCATCCCATTTTCTTCTGGCCTGCAGGGCTTCTACTGAGAAATCTGCTAAGAGATGTACAGGGGATTCGTTCAACACTATGTGTTTCTTTTCTCTTGTTGCTTTGAGTATTTTCTCTCTGACTTTGGTTTCTAATAATTTGATTATGATATGTCTTGAGGTGTTTCTCTTGGAATTGAATGTGATTGGCAACCTCCGAGCTTCTGATGCTGTCACCTTTCTCCACACTTGGGAAATTTTCAGTTATTATTTCCTTGATTATGCTTTCCAGGTCTCTTCCTTTTTCTTCTCCTTTGCATATGTCAGTTATGTGGAGGTTCTTTTGCTTGAGACAGTCCCATATTTGCTGTATTTCTGTTTCATTTTTTCTCATTTTTTTTTCGTTTTGCACCTCTGATTTGATAATTGCATGTGCTTTATCTTCAAGCTCACCAATTCTTTCCTCTGTTTGATTAAGTGTGCTGTTGAAGCCTTCTATTGAGTTTTCAATTCAGAAAATAAACTCTTTATTTCTAGAATTTCTATTTTTTTTAATTGATTCTATTCCTTTCTCAAGTTTCTCACATTGCTTGTGAATTTTTTTCCAGTTGTCATTTAATTTTCTGTTTTCTCTTGTGACTATTTGAACATCCTTAAGAGGGTTATTCTGAATTTTCTTTCAGACATTTCATAGATCTGTTGTTCCCATGCATCATTGCTGGTGCTTCATTTGCTTCCTTTGGTGGTAGGATATTTCTCTGTTCTTTCTCCGTCTTTGTGTTTTTATGTTGTGGCCTGGGCTTTTGAGGGGAACTGCTATCTCTTCTATGTTTTATAGGTGGTTATCGGAGCTTTTTCTCTGGTCTGTTTCTTGGGTGTTTTGTTGTTATTGCCCTGTGGTGGATTAATAGTTGCTGTCACCACTTAGACTCTGCACATGACCTAATGTATTGTTTTGCGGTTAGTTCCTGAGTGGGGAAACTTATTGTGGGGACCATACCATGAGCTCTGTGCTTGAGATAAATTGCTGCTTTGCTGCTGATTCTCTGTGGAGGGTTTTTTGTGCAGATTATTAATCACTTTCAGGTCTAGGATGTGTGGAAATTCTGGCCTAGAACTGAGTATTTCCTGCAGATTGTAACCCCTGCAGTACCATCACCCTGACTGATTTCTACTCAGACTGGCTGCCTTTCCTGTGCCCGAATTTTCCCTTGAAGACCAGCTTTTCTCCTGAACCTCAACGACTTCCAGTGGGGTAGGCTGGGTATGCATCCCTTGCAATAGTTTACTGGCTTCTGGGAAGCTCCTATGGGGGTATGAGGGAATCCTTCCTGTGGTCTTTATGGCCTGTGGGCTGGTACAGTGCACTCTGAAGCCCTTCTCTCTCTCCCCTGCATACTCCAAGCAGATTTACACAAAGGGTGCCACTACATCTTTTTCTAGCTTTCTTCTTTTTGCAGCAGCCTCTCCCCACCCCCTACCAGGGTAGCTCAGAGGCAACCAGGGTGTCTCAGAAGCTTCCAGGGCTCAAATGATAGGCACCATCCCTATACCATCTCACCATGGTGATGTTTGTTACTTTACAAATGATTATTTTCAAATTTAATGAGACTTTTTATTATGGCCCAGAATATAGTCTGCCTTGATAAATTTTTATGTGTACTTGATAAGAATATTCTGCCATTGTTATGTAGAGTGTTTTAAAATGTAAATTACCTTAATTTAATTAATAGTATTGATCAAATCTTCTATATATTTTCAGAATTTTTTCTCCTCTGGTTTTATCAATTAATAATTGATAAAATTGAGACAGGTGTTTAAATCCTCAACTGCAAACTTGAATTTGTTTTATAAATATGTGTGTGTGTGTGTGTGTGTGTGTGTGTAACATTATTGGTTGATACCTTTATCTTTTTTAAATGATCCTCTTGTCCCTGTTAACATTCTTTACTCTAAAATCTATTGTGTTTGATATGAATTCAGCTAACTCAGCCTTTTTTGTTTTGTTTTGTTGAGTACTGGCATGGCATATCTTTTTTCATTTTTTACATTTTAACGCATTTGTGCTTTTATATTTAAATTATGTTACTTATAGGCATGGTGGACTTAGATTTTGCCTTTTCATCTATCATGACAATCTCTGCTTTTAATTGATTGATTTATTTTTTAATTTAGAACATTTACATTTAATGTGATCATTTACACATTTGGATGTGATGGGCTGGAGCTGTATCTTCTATCAAGAGAATAAGGGCCAAACCTTTAGTGTGGAGGAGATAATTAGAAGCAGAGTCAAAGAAAAAAAAAAAAGATAGCTCAGCTAAAATGCCTGACCTTGATTTTACGTGTGAAATATCTTTTTCTTATTATTTTGCTTCTCTTATTCTGTGAATCTGTTACTTACAGCTGAACATAAATCTAACTAATATAGCATTACTCTAGCACTAGGAAGATAAATCAAATTTTCCTATTTTATATCTTTTTTTATCATTTTAGTGAAAATTAGATTAGAGAGAGTCAGACAGAGCTATGACAAATTATCAAGAATTATTATAAAAATGGAAAGTTGTCGGGTCTGCCGCCGGCCGACCCGAACAGCCCTAGCCTTGTTCCTTTTGGTGGGCAAGCAAATGGCCTGGGATTCCCCTTTCCCCCCTGTCCCCTTTGGAAGGAGACAGGGGAAGAGAGCCATGAAGAGATGTGAGCACAATCGCTGGCCCCCCAAACAGCCCGGTTAAAGGACACTCAGATGCAGCGGGGGTTCCGTCGAGGCAGTTCTGTTCATTCTCACACAAGCACTTGCTTTTAAAGACAAATGGGGAAGGGAGGTTTTTTACATAATCTTATCAGCTTAAAGGTCAAGAGAGCATACATCCTGTCTCAATGCCTAGCTATTGCAACCTCGAGCGTGGAAGCATGTATTTGGCCAATAAGGGCTAAGGCAAGTTTCCCGCAGACACTCCCACCCTACTTCCTCCAGGGGCCCTCTTAGGCTGCCACATTAATATGCCCTTGTGGGCCCATAATGGCGCCACTTGTAATGTCACTTAAGGTGGCGTTAGTTTTTAAGGCCTGACAGAATGTAGCATTACGGCCCATAATGGCGCTGCTTGTAATGTCACTTAAGGTGGCGTTAGTTTTTAAGGCCCGACAGAATGTAGCATTATGGATCCTTTTTTTTTGTAAGTAAGTTTCTAAAAGAAATTTATTCAAACATATACAATAATACTATATGCTACTTAAGGAGTTATAATGACAGATATTTTATATAAACATACCAATTAATGTTGCCTATAAGGTGTATATTAACACTGACAATTTTGTACTAAGATTTAGGATTAGAAATTATATTTTCAAATGTTTTTCTCTGGAAGGTAATTTGCATGCATTTTTGATGGGGTGCATTTTTCAGAGCTAGGCCTTACATTTTATGGAATACTGACATTAAATAAACAATACTGCTTCCAATTTAACTACGTTAACAACAAAATATTATTCACTTTCATCTTACGGTTTATAACAATATAAATATTACATACTATTTAAATGATGCTGGAATAAGACAGTCCTCCTCTTTTCTGGTTTTAAATAAAATAAATCATTTAAAGATTTTCTCTTTTGGCTACATTGTTTTCTAAAATCAGTTTAACTCTAAATACTACTTACATTTTCAAGTGCATATTTTAAATACTTAAGGGCACATTAACTAGCTATTAAAATGCCAAAACATACAGTAAATACGCCTCACTGTCTTTCCATGGTAAAATGTCCCAAAACGTATGAAGGTACTTCAAAAAGTTTGAGAAAAATGGAACTAAAAGATAATACAAATCTTTCCATGAACTTTCTCAAGTCCCTCATATGTAACATCTTGTGTGAATTTTCTGATCTACTTCTGTTATACTACATAAATTTTGTCCATCTTTCCTTTTTGTCTTTTTCTGTGTCCGGCAACGGATCGAAACCCTCAGTGTTGCCCCCGTACTGGACCGGGACCGGCAACGGGATCGCAACCCTCGGTGCTGCTCCCGCGCCTCGCTCAGCCAGTGAGC
>NW_007727699.1:251686-257972 GCF_000696425.1 Galeopterus variegatus | reverse complement strand
CCAGTGAGCAGGAACCGGTCTGTATGTGGGATCCGAACCCTCGGCGGGAGCGCTGCCGCACTTCCCAAGCAGCGCACTATAGCAGTGCGCCACCGGGCCGGCCAATAAATTTTGTCCATCTTTGACTATTATCTATATTATGCATGTTTTGTTATTAGTAGTAAATATTGAAAATATGTTAGAGCTCTATTTTATTTATAATGTGTGTGTTACATATCCACTTAACTGTAAATTGACATACTATTAGGTATTATTTAATATATTATTTAAGTATTTCAGAAAGTCAGCTTTCTGAACACATGCATGTCAAGGGAAACACTATTTAGGCATTTAGAAAATTTATAAAGAAGCAAAACTTAAAATTCATTTCCTTTCAACAAAACAAATTTCTTTAATTCATTTAATTTTAATAGAAACAATATCTCCAACTTCTTTATTGAAACATAATTGATTATAAATATATGTGGGGTACAAAGTTGACTATTAATCCTTGTATAGGATATGCGATGGTCAAATCAGGATAGTTAGTTTATTCATCATTACAACACACAATCATTCTTTGTGTACATTAATTAGCTTCTCAGTGATCACCCCCCTTTTCACTTCTAGTAACCACATTCTGTTCTCTCCTTCTGAAAGTTCAACATGTTATTGTAATTGTTGTTATTTTCTTGTTTGTTTGTTTGTTTGTTTGTTTTAGCTCTGAGTGAGGACATGCAGTATTTCTCTTTCTGTTCTTGGCTTGTTTCACTTAAAATAATTTTCTCCAAGCTCATCCATGTTGCTGTGAATAGCAGAATTTCATTCATTTTTTTTTGTTGTTGTTGTTATGGTTGAGTAGTATTCCATTGTGTATATGTATATTTATTACATTTTCCTTATCCAGTCATCCACTGATGGACATTTAGGTTGGTTCCATAGCCTTACTACTGTAAACAGAGCTGTGATAAACATGGGAGTGCAGGTATCTTTTCAACATGATGATTTCCATTATTTTGGGTATATACTAGATCGTATGGTAGTTCTATCTGTAGTTGATTGAGGAACCTCCATACTGTTCTCTATAATGGCTGTACTAATTTACAATTCCACAACAGTCTATAATGGTTCCTCTTTCTCCATATCTTCGCCAGCATTTTTTATGCTCTGTCTTTTTGATAATAGCCTGTCTAACTGAGGTGTGATAGTATCTAAATGTGGTATTCATTTGCATTTCTCTAATGATTAGTGATGTTGAGTGTTTTTTCATATACCTGTTGGCCATTTATATATCTTCCTTTGAGAGATGTCTATTCACTCCTTTGCTCATTTTTAACTGGATTTGTTTTTACTAAGTTTTTTAAGTTCCTCATATATTGTGGATTCTAATCAGTTGTCAGATGTATAGTTTGCAAATATTTTATTCTATTCTATACATTGTTTTTTCACTCTGTTGATTGTTTCCTTTGCTGTGAAGAAGCTCTTTAGTTTGATATAATCCATTTGTTTATTTTTGTATCTTGTTGTCTATGTTTTGGGGTTCTTATTCATAAAGTCTTTGACCAGCTCAGCCTTCTGGAGTGCTTACCCCATATTTTTTCCTAGCAATTGAATAGTTTCAGGCCCGAGATTTAAATCTTTAATCCATTTTGAGTTGATTTTGGTATATGGTGAGAGGTATGCATCCAGATTCATTATTCTATGTATGGATATCCAGTTTGCCCAGCACCATTTATTGAAGAGGGTGTCCTTTCCCCTGTGTATGTTCTTGGTGCCTTTGTCAAAGATAAGTTGGCTATCAATTCATGGATTGATTTCTGGGTTCTCTATTCTGTTCCATGGTCTGTGTGTCTGTTTTTATATCAGCATGTTTATCATGCTGTTTTTGTTACTATAGCTTCATAATATAATTTGAATTTAGGAAGTATAATGCCTCCAGCTTTATTATTATTGTTTATTATTATTATTATTGTTGTTGTTATTATTATTATTATTTGCTCAGGATTGCTTTGGCTGTTCAGTGTCTTTTGTTGCTCCATATGAATGTTAAGGTTGTTTTTTCTATATCTATGAAGAAAGTCATTTGGAAGGGGATTACCTAGAATTTGTAGAGGGCTTTAGGTAGTATGGACATTTTCAATTGATTCTCCAACTTTGATTTCAACATACGGATTAGGTGCAGTTTAAGTAACTTAGAAAACCAGAAACAAACAAACAAAAAAAAAATGCTTTGGACTAGTCAGTTTGCTCACTTGGTTAGAGCTGTAGTTCTGGTAACACCAATGTAAAGGGTTCAGATCCCCTTGCTGGCCAGCTGCCAAAAAACAAACAAACAAACAAATAAATAAATGACTGAAAGAAAAATGTAGAACATTAAGGATGAGGTTTGAAACACAAAAATTCATCACCTGCATTTCCTTTCACTATCATGTGATTCTACCATTCTAACCACCAATAATATATATTTTATGGATAAAATGCTTGTGATGAAAAGGAGGAAAATATAATCCTAAAGGCCACATACTTTTCTGATGAAATGGATTAAGCATTGTTATTATATTTTAGCACCACACTCTTCTTTAATATGAAAACAAATACTCCTTGGGCTTTTTTTGAGATTATTAAAATAGTTTTATTCTCTGATAACATTTTATTTTTACACTACATTTCTTTTTATCTGCACACAAAAAAAGATATCTTTCTTACAAAATATTAATCTAGTATGTTAAATATGCCACACAGAAACTTAAAGTATTTTTGCCTCTGTTTCTTTGCAATGACAGTTGCTGACTTTACTATTTTGGTTTTGACAGCCAAAGTATAAATTCTTCTGAGAACATTTGCTTTAAGAGGGAACAAAATTTTCTCTTCTTAGGATATGCTCTATTGGTAAGATTCATGTTGTTCCTCTCTTTGATGATCTTTTTATGGATCATCGCATCTTTCAAGTTACCTCTTCTTTGAAGATTTGCTTTTCTGAAAATATTTCCTACTTTCTGAAACAAAATTCATTACTGGAAACCTTAGGTAAAACTAAAATTATGTAACACTAACTCTAAGGAAAACCTGTTTCTCTGCTACCTTTACCAACATCTGAATGCTTCTTTTTACACCCTTACTAGGTTATTAATTAATATTTTTTTATTCCAAACACATATATTGAGAACTGTGATTGGCACTAGGAAAATATGATAACTGTATTAACATAATTCAAATCCTGAGTTTTGCTCTGAAGATAACTTAAATCTCTCTAAAGGCATCAATTTTAGAGCCTAGAGTAACATTTATCTTTCATTTGAAACTTGATAATTTGATTTTTTTCTTTATATATTTTCTATAACTATTGCAAACTCTAATATTGAGTACCTTTTCATAATGCTTTGCTTTTGCTTTCATCTTCATTACAGTGGGCAATATTTTCTTGATGAGAATTGCATCCAGGCAATTATTCAATTATATTTTGCTTCTCCAGTCTCTGGGTGATTATAATAAAAGCAATAATATATTCCAGATAATATGCAGGATTATAAAAACAATTGAAGAACAAAGTAAGTGATTCTCAGAAGCAAATACACGCTAGATGAATGTGTATAAAGTAAGTCTGGAAAAGGGAAGAGAGAAATTAAATGAACATTTATTGAAAACCTCCCAACCTCCCATGTAAATTATATTATACAACGTAATTTAAACCCATTTAAATTTATCCTCACAATTCTATGATGCAGGTTTATCTCTTAATCTTTGAATGTTCTCATACATATAATGCTCTTCTCATACCTCAGTAAGTCAACTTCTTTTCACCTTTCACATCTCAGATCAAGTTAAAACAAATATATTAAAAAGGTCTTCTTCACTGATATTACAATCTAAAATAAATATATGTTTTATTCTGCCTTCTGAAGCCTATTTTGTTTTTCCCAGCAAATAGAAGGGTTTTTTAAAAAAAGTCTTTATACTCTTAGGCACAGTCAGAATTAGCCAGTCTAACATATTATCCCCTTTGTTCTACATTCCCTCCATAATAGTCTATCAGAACAACTATTGACATTACTAAAGGCTTGCCTTTGATAGATGCCTCATCCCAGGAGTACATAAGCACTCATTAAGTGACTACATTGTCATAGACCCACCTTCAAACCCAATAGATTAAACAATTAAACTCATATTCCCAACATACATATATTCTGAAGTTGCTTCCAGTGCCAAATACTGAATCGGTTATGATTTAGGGTAGAATACAGAAATTACTCTGGATATTTTAACAAAATAAGGTTTATTCAGCATGAAAAATCAGTGCTTACAGATATGTGGAATTGGCTGGAGGAGTGGTTTTTGGGCTATGTCTCCAGAAATGTCTCCCCAAATTGACGTTGTTGCTCCCACTTCTGAAATTTCTACTGGAAATAATGTGAACACAATACCCCTGCTACTACTGCCACTATGAATGTATCTTGACACCCATTAACATGTGGTTAATTTAATGACATTTTCATTTAATACATCTGAAAACATCCACATAACTAGAAAATTGGTTATTAGAACATGGGAGTGTGACCCACTCCACCTAAACTGCCTCTTTATACCAAGAAACACAGAGAATATGCAACAAAATGCTGCTGCAGAAAAGCCTCACATCTCCATAACTTTTCTAGCCAGCGGAATAATAACTAAAAGGTAGGATATTAACCTCTGGCCCTTTCCTCCCTTCTAAATCTTATGTCACTGCACTTGCCTGATGCAAGTTACGTCATAAGCGGGATTAAGAAAAATGAGGAAACAGGAATGTGATGTTTTTAGCTTCCCAAACTCTTCAGTATGTTAAGGCACAATAAAAAAGATGGCAATATGAAGTTAGCAAATCAGTTCACAGAGTGTTCCCTGAGGTAAAGATACTGTAAACAGTGATTTAAAATTAAAATTATCATTGTCTAATGTTATTAAACATATATCTGGGAATATAAAAAATCATAACTGAAATAAATTTTGTGCAGAAAAAAAGCCTACCATTTCTACATGAATAATTGAGTGGAATGAATAGTAGAAATACAATGGTTCAGATATAAACTAAACTGTACAAAATTATGCTTTACCTTGATGAAAGAGTAGAAAAACATTTTTAATACTAAAAATCTATAAAAAACATGATGATATAACCAAACTCTATATTTAAAAAGCAATATGTTTAAAGAGCCTCAAAATATTAAAATAGCAATAACATGGAGAAATGAAAAAATCTAAAATAAACTCTTAAAAACTGAAGAAATATATACATGTGAAGTATGCATAAAGTAAACATAGAGATATAGGGTATAAACACAATGTGATGTTAATAAACTAGAGCTTAGGTAAAGATGAAGAATGGATATAGATATAAATGGATATAAATGGAACTGTGCATTCAAAAGCAAATGTATACATAACATCTATGGAACACTGACAAATATTTAACATTTAATAGTCACAAATCTCAAATATGAGTTTTTAATTAAATTTAGAATTTTAAAATGTTACAGACTTCATTAACAAACACAATAAAAACACAGAAGTGTAATAAACAACTACAAATAATTTATCGATTGGAAATATTGGATATACCAAAAAATTAGCAGTAGGCTTAGAAAATTCATCAATAAATATGGGGATTATGCTAGAAAAAAGTTGAAAACATTCAAAGCATCTATTAATACAAAAAATTAAAATAAAAATGATTTTTCAACTAAAATACATAAAAGATAGAAAGGCAAATGTGAAAAGAATAAAACTAAAAAGAAACAATAAATTAAAACTGGAATTAAAAAATAGATATGATACACAAAACCTGATCTAGTTTTTTGATAAGGCTAAGGAAATAACACAAATATGTAAAGGATTAATGAACAAAAAAAGAAAAAAGATGTGAACATACCATTAAAAATAAAAAGTGAAATGAATATGTGGACCTTAAAAAAATACTCAAATGAGATTACTATGCATAAGATTAAGCTACTTTGAAAACTGATATGAAATCAAAGCATTTTTGAAAAAATGTAAATAACCAGGGTTATATAACAAGAAATATAGGAAGGAGCATACTATTATGGATTGGTGATCAAAAATATTCCCTCATGGGCCAGCCCGGTGGCGCACTGGATAGTGCGCTGCTTGGGAAGCGCGGCGGCGCTCCCGCCCAAGGGTTCGGATCCCACATACAGACTGGTTCCCGCTCACTGGCTGAGCGAGGCGCGGGAGCAACACCGAGGGTTGCGATCCCGTTGCCGGTCCCCGGTCCGGTACGGGGGCAACACTGAGGGTTGCGATCCGTTGCCGG